>NW_028261383.1:163445622-163528122 GCF_051295495.1 Thamnophis sirtalis
GCAATTCAGACAAACCTTGGCAGCAATCCAGCCTGCCAAGTTAGTTACGTTCTCTTTAGTCAATGTGTTGACTTCTACAAGGAGGGCGTATCACAAGCAGTCTTTTTTATAGTCTGGGGAGGAGCCTAATATCCATCAGCTGAGTGCAATTACATCCTGTAATTGCGTAATTGCTTCTGATGCCGAGTAGCTCTTCGATGGTGTGCATCCAGGAACAACTCACTGCTGGCTTCTGGATCACTCTCCCTTGTCTCCTCCCCACTGGTCCAAGGCTCAGGCACCACCTGGTGGCCAACCAGTCTCTCTGCGCCCTGCTTGGAGTCGGAACCCTGTCCAGGATCCTCCACATCCTCCAGAGCCGACTCAGAGGGCCCCTTGCTGTTGGAGCCTGGTGACAGCTCCAACGGCTCCTGCTGAGCCACAACACTGCCCATCTCATTTCAAAGTGACTCTGGGTGGATTACAATATAAAAACATTAAAGTCATCAACAATCTAAATAGAGCCAATGAAATCACAATGCAAACAGAATAAAATCATTGACGTAAGATAGAGAAGGAGGCAGCCAGATCCACTGGGGGTGGGGTGGGGGGGTGAACTCTTATTTAATCAACCAGCTCCAGTTTGAAGCTCTCCCACTGGGACCCCAGGCCATCTGACAGAGCCAGGTCTTAAGGGTCTTACAGAGAGTCAGAAGAGTGGGGGCCAGGGGTTTCAGGCGGTTTGCAGCTGTCCCCGTGAACCGGTTGGTCGGCGAACCCGGAAGTAAGTAACTTCCAGGAACGCCAAAAGGTCCACCCACCCGCCCGCGTTCCTTACCCGGTTTTGACGAGTTCTGCACTTCCACGCTTGCGCAGGACGCATACAGCGCCTGCACGATCCTCCAGGAGCAGCTGAAGCATCGCACAGATGCTAGTACGCATGCGTGCACTGCATGCGTGCACGAGGACGCCGCCGGCCCCGTTCCAACCGAACCGGTTGGAACGGGGCGAGAAACCCACCCCTGGTGGGAGCCGATCTCATCTCAGGCGATAACACATTCCAAAGGGCAGGAACCACAGCAGAGAAGATTGCTGGCTATTCAACTCTCTCCTTTTTGACAAGGTTAAAGATAATGAGTCTGAAGATTCCAAATCCAAGTCAGATTCCCATTTTACCAATTGGTTCGTGCTGATGGAGCATGGATAATTATCAGCATGAAAGGGCCAAACCAAAAAAGCAAGCTTGTGCTGAATGGCAATTTCTTGTAAGGAAAGTGGTTGGCCTATCAAGTACTGGGTGGCAGCATCTGTGTAATCTGAAAATCAGAGCATTTGGGATAGATTTGCTTAAAGCTGCATTTGGTGGGCTGCCAAAATTGAAGGAGGAAGGGGCATGTTGTTGACAAAACCTGCAGGACCTAGATTTTTGTGGCGTCACAGGGTCTCATTAATCATTTTTCACTTAATGAGCTTCCCTGAGTCCCACCTCCCTTAAGTGCCAAGAAGGGAATTTAAACTGAGTGAGAGCACAGATTGTAAATCATTGTTCATTTATATTGAAATGTATGGAGCACTTGCTGAGTCATTTAGATACAAAGTCAATGGAGTTGTATTAGATTCGTGGCAGCCTGTTGTGCCCAGACTCACAGCAGAGAGGCCGGAGGGGGGGGGGGAGAGAAGACGCAGGGATACATACATTTCCAGATATTCTAATCCTGTTCCAATGTTCCCAAACTCCAGTTTGGCAGCATCCCACTTTCTGCCCTCTGCCTTCTGTTTTCTCGGATCTCCTCTTTTGTTACACATCCCTAATATGTTCATTGAAAATACTTTATTTAAGAGGATGGGGAAGGAAAACATTTCAGTCCAAGATTCTGGCTGCTACTGTTGACATGATGGGTTACTGCAACAAAACACTCTAGTTTATGCCATCCAAATGAGTCGGTTGAGTCTCTGTCAGGATGTAGAGGGTAGAAGTTAAGATCTACTGGTACATTACTGGGTGATCTACAACAAGGGATTCTGCATTGTTGCAGTTTAACAATAGGAGATGTGGTGCAAGAGCTATTGAAGAAGTAATTGCTGGAGAACTTTTAACATTGTGGGACACACACACACACACACACCCTGGAAGAATATTTGGGGATATTAAAAACAGGACAGAATATTTCCCCTAAAGGACAAATGGAAAATAAATTTTAAAAAACCTTAAGGGAGGCAGAAACCAGCCCCAGTTTCCATGCCCAAGCAGAAACTGAGGAGGTCAGCTTTTAGAAATTTGGCAATCCATTCAGAAAGACTGGGTCAAGACAAAAACTCAGATAAGCAACAACAAAAGGTTGACAAAATTAGCTCAGACGAACACCTAGGATTTGCATTTTCCCTTTTGCCCATAGAGCCAGCCATGACATCTACATGGCCCCATAGGAACCCAGGAGGTATAAAAACCCAGTCATTCTAAACTCCATTTTGTCAGGTGTCCCAGAATCACATGTGGTTGGTGGTTCTGCTTCATCTATAAACGGATCCACTTTCCAATCAGTCTCCAGCCTCCGATTTATTTCCAGCACCTTTCTCCCAGCTTGGAACTGGACCAGATGGATTTTCCTTTCCAACAGTATGGTAGGAGAAGATGAATTGGCAGCTGATACAAGTGTGAATGGAAAAACTGAAGCAGGTGAATTTGCTGTTCTGAGAAGTCAGCCTCGGAAATGGATTTATGGGATGGGGCAATTTGTTGAAAAATTTTTATTGGGAGAATCGATGTGCTACATTAGACCTTCTCTTATATTTTTACAGTAGCATAAATAGCTCAGAGTAAGAAAAGAAAGTAGATAGGAATCTAATGCCAGCCCTATGAGGCTGTCATCCTTTTGATGTGCCTCCTAGGATTTCAGAGGACAAGGCATTCCAAAAAATGAGGAGGGAGGGTTGATTTCCCAAAGACATCAGTCTGTTATGATCTTCAAATATGAATGGAAAT
This sequence comes from Thamnophis sirtalis, assembly GCF_051295495.1. Taxonomy (NCBI): domain Eukaryota; kingdom Metazoa; phylum Chordata; class Lepidosauria; order Squamata; family Natricidae; genus Thamnophis; species Thamnophis sirtalis. Next base: position 163,448,585 of record NW_028261383.1, read on the forward strand.
GATAGGGCTATATTAATGTTAGCACTAGCCAAACATCGTAATAATGGTTTTTATTAAAAATTACAACTTCAACAGCAATGCCAGCCAAACTATTTGAAAGAATGGGATTTCCAGAAAAGAAGGCATAATTATTTCTCATGTGGGTGGTGGTGGTATAGAAACAGGACTCAATGAAAAAAAATGCCTGCCATCAATCAGTATGAAGAGTGATATTGCTTTGCTGTGCAAATGGGCAAAAGTGAGTCAGCAGCACCTTTTAAATGAATTATCCCCAGCATCATTCACAAAGCAGCAACATGATCTATTCTTAGCAAGAGAGTGAATGGCTATGAGATCAAAACAAGAGTATTTGTTGGGAAGGATTCTCCTTAGCCATGCTTACAGCTGTCCTCACTGGAACTTGAAAGTGGAGCACTGCTGGGCCAGCAAAAATGTGTGATTGGACACACAAGGAATTTGTCTTTGGTGAATATGCTCTCATAAAGAAAAATAAAATAGTAAGATAGTGGGATCCTTGCTGCACCAAGCCTTCACTAATACTCTCACTTTAATCAAAAACAGTAAAAATCAATCATGCTTTTTTATTTCTATTTATTATTTTGCTCTGGCCACATATGAATATATATGCACATTCCAAACAGATTTTCTTACTAAACAGCCACCATTCTCATCCATAGGCCACTAAATGCATCACCAATCTTTTCTGTATTCTTTCATTTCCATCCATCCATTTTATTTATTTAACACAGAGTAGATTAGGCTGTCAGCCTTAGTCATTCTTCTAACATGACAACAATTCTTACCAACAAGGACGGTATTGGCACATTTTAGCTAATGCAACCTAAACATAACCAAAGCCTATTTCACTTCAAGTATGCTAACTTTATTCTATGCAAGCTGCAATCTCTAATCTAAAGACCACTTTTCAAGCCAACATGTTAACTACCGAGCCGAGGTGGTGCAGTGGTTAGGGTGCAGTACTGCAGGCCACTTCAGCTGACTGTTATCTGCAGTTCAGCGGTTCTAATCTCACCGGCTCAAGGTTGACTCAGCCTTCCATCCTTCCGAGGTGGGTGAAATGAGGACCCAGACTGTGGGGGCGATATGCTGACTCTGTAAACCGCTTAGAGAGGGCTGAAAGCCCTATGAAGCGGTATATAAGTCTAACTGCTATTGCTATTGCTAAAATGCCTATGTCTAAAATGCCTACCTTCATCATAGGAATTTAGCTAGCTTAATAACACACACACCCCGGCCTGCAAAGCATTGGCCTTGTAAAATGTTTCATGCAACACCCTTTTGAAATTCTAGGTGTTATGGCAACGTTTATAGGTATTTTCATGGTCATGAAACCAAAGGAATCTGAACCACAAAATAGTCTGTAAATAAACCAGGAAATGCACAGCTCTTCAGTTTTATTTCTAATCTTCACACTTGACTATGCAGCACAGACAAATTTACATAAAAACATAACAAAGCACTTCAAACTGAATCCGATAAGGGAATTAGAATCCAATAGAGAATATGTAGCAAAGGAGACACGGGAACAAAGTGAGGTGGGAGGGTGGGAAGAGAAGAAAGATATGTGGAGCAGATATCAGAGTGAATCCTTCCAGACAAACAGCTCTCATTCTAGAGGCTTGGGAGAGGCTTCTCCATCTTTTTTCCTTGATGGGCTTTGTGGAAGTGGTAGATGTAATGGGGAAATTTGGGAAATATTCATCAAAGGAATTTGGGAAACATCCATCAAAGGAAAATGATGACATCTGTCCCTTCTGTCACATGTCATAAAGGAACAGGGACAACTGCATGAGAAGAATTAGAAGAAAAGTAATAAGAATAGGAATAGGAGGGGGAGGAAGAGGAAGAGAATTAACATAACAATATTGCAAAGATAGAACATGTGTTAAAATCAAGTGAGTTAAATATATGTTTAAAAAAGCCAACAAAGAGAATGTCAACATTTTATACTTCTGTAGAAAAGAACAAATAGAATTACTTTCTCGAGAAAAAAAAGAAAAGAAGAAAGTAATCAATGCAGGAGGAGGGAGGACTAATCAACAGCTCAACTGTAGATGAATTCAATTCAAGATTATGAACCATCCAGTTAGAAAAAATGTTGTAAGCAGATACGGAAGAGAATTGGTGAAGACAGATTGAAGAAAACAAAGCGGGACTCAAAAGCAATGTAAAAATGTTAGCAGTGAATAACTAGATCAAGAAATGAGAAATATTGTATGTGGGATATGGTTCAAGACAGATATTGTGCTGGAGGAAGGGGGAGAGAAAAAAATAGAAACATTAATATGAAATAATATAATAGAGGAAAAAAACTGTCTCAGGGAAGCAGTGAGGCCAAACATCCAACAAAAACCTGAAAATATAACAAAAGCAGATTTATAGCAAGAAGAGAGAAGAAATTGGAGCATGCAATAATGAATAAAAAAGGGACAATACAGTTTAGAATGAATGATGGAATATGATCAAGCTTATTAAAGTCAAATCACATGCAACAAGGGCATCAAGAGATGACAGTAAACATGGTGAGACCTGATGAAAAGGCACCAGAGAAGATAATTCCAAAAGTTAAAAGAAGAGACTTGCTTGGCAAATGGTAAAGTAAGGAAAATGTAAAAAGTTAAAAGTTTGATGAATATTTGCAAGTAAGATCAGAAAAAAAGTTGAGATATATATGTAACTGAAATAACAAGAAAAAGAAGGGAAAAAAGAAAAAAAAGGAAGGGAAAGGAAAGGAGATTAAAGTTGGTCAACCCTGGGAGCCGATTAGATGGATTAGAAGACTGAGTGCTGATGATAAAATGAAATAAAATTAAAATTAAAAAAACAGATCAACAGCAATCAGGAAAACATGATGGTTAAGTGGAGAGGAATGCAAAATAATAAAAAATCCTCATAAACCAATGATCATTTAGAAAAAAACAAAATAAAGAAAAAACTCTGTTAGCAGGAAGAAAAGTAATAGCTGAAAAAAATGTGATATAGCTATCTGGGGGAGGTTGGGAGTTGATTGAGAGGGGAAATGATAATGTTGGAAAGATGGAAGAGTTCTAAGATGAAAAGATGAAAATTGAGGACAAGATGAAGAAGGCAAGATTTGCTTAAAATGAATGTTGGCATCAGCTGCAATAGTAAACCAAACTGATAATAAATGTATTGTAATATTCTTATAAGAATCATGTACAATAACTTGAACAAGGTACAAGTATTAAGCACTGGGATCTCCTGAATCCTTCCTCCTCCTCTTAAAGCTAAATTGAAATCTCCATGGCCTTACAATGTTTCTTGTTTGTCCTTCACAGAGTTTTCATTTCTCAATTGCATTGAGAATTTGCTAGGGAGCAAGCTCAAACTATTAGATGAAGTGATGCAAACGTCTGTCTATTAATAAATAGCAGTAGCACAGACTTATATACCACTTTACAGTGCTTTACAGCCCTCTCAAAGCAGTTTACAGAGTCAGCCTATTGCCCACAACAATCCGGATCCTCATTTTACCCACTTCGGAAGGATGGAAGGCTGAGTCAACTTTGGTGAGATTTGAACTGCCAAATTGCAGTCAGCCGGCAATCAGCAGAAGTAGCCTGCAGTAGTGCACTCTAACTACTGTGCCACCATGAGTCATTAATAATTTTGACAGAGGTGGACAATCAACAGGTGATGTCAGCCAACTATCAAGCTATGCTAATAAGGAGACTTCTCAAGAGCTGTCTCAACTCTTGATTTAAAAAAAAACAGGACTTACCTATCTCATCTTTGATCACTTAGTTTCTTTTTTTCCCTCTGAGAGGGAAGAGAAGAAAGAGGCAGAGAGAGGCATACAAGATGGATTCAAGGCAAAGCACTGTTGACAGGACTGATGGATGAAGTGAGGAGGTTGCCCAATGAAAGCCTCTATGGAAGCATGTGAGGAAGCCGTATTAACCTGTTTCAGAAACACCAAAGTTTTACTGAGGGAAAGAGAAGGAAGAACTTTCCTCAATCAGTTGCTGAGTTGAATGCAGTTTACATAGTGACTAGATAACATGGAACATGTAATCCAACACATGGAGTGGCTGTGAGGTTCAGAAATACTATGGAATAAATTTCATAATGGTGGTGATCGGATTTCCTATCCTTTGTGTCAGGGTTCCAAATAGCATCCAAAATTAAATCAGAGTCCAAGGCAAAGTATTGCTCAAAATTCCAATTTATTAACAGAGCCATGTTGGCACATCTGGGAAAACCTGAATCTGAAAGCTTCCCAGTTTTCCCCACCAAGTTGAAAGTTTAAGAGCTTGCCCCCACACCCACAAATCCATCATGTGGTCCAATCTTCAACTGCTATGCTGGCAGTTCCACCCATCCAGTTCCAGTCAGGTGCAGAGGTGCAGAAACAAAAGATGACCTTGGCTTTCTAGAAAGAAATTTTATTATAGCATTTAGATTAGATTAGATTAGATTTATTTCATTTATATGCTGCCCTTTTCCCCGAAGGGGACTCAGGGCGGCTCACAACTCAGTCGAGGGAAAAGGAAGTACAAACAGGGGATAAAGATAAACAAACAATACACAATTTAAAAACACACAACAACCATACCATTTGAGAAGGGGAGGGCAGAAGCTCTTTAGCTCCAGGCCTGCCGGAATAGCCAGGTTTTGAGGGCTTTGCGGAAGGCCTGGAGGGTGGTGAGGGTTCGAATCTCCACGGGGAGTTCGTTCCAGAGGGTCGGAGCAGCCACAGAGAAGGCTCTCCTCCGGGTAGTCACCAGTCGGCATTGGCCGGCGGATGGAATTCAGAGGAGGCCTAATCTGTGGGATCTAATCGGTCTATTGGAGGTAATTGACAATTGGTAATTTAACTTATTTAATTTAATTAAATTGGTAATTTAACTCTGTATCATTCCCCCCTCCCATTTAGAACAATAGAAAATGTGGCAGGCCAAAGATCCAAAAGGAATATGGCTGCAGGCCTGACACTTTTTTATCTCCCTGCTTTCTCACTAGCAGTAGTTGATATACAGACCTTAATAAGTCATTCTCTCCCCACCTCCCATTTCTGGCTTCAGTCTTCTATTATAAAATCAGGCCAGGCTGGCCAAGCCAGTTATCACAACCAAGCCTGTGGTTTGAGCAATGGGGTGAAGAAGAGGAACTGGGGGGCTAGCTCAGTGCATATCTCCTCCTGATACGAGTAGGTGAAAATTGCTCTTTGGAGCTACCTCTGTTTTCCTCCCCTGCAGGTGGCTTTGGCATGGAGGAAGTTTAATTTTCTGGCAGGGAAGCTGCGTGGGCTGGAACTGGCAGAAACTGAAGACCATCATCTGGCTATTCATTTGAAGGAGGGGCTTTCTCTGTCCCCACGATGGTCATTCTGCATTTTCTATGCAAGAAGCAGGCAGGCAGGCAGGCGGCTAACTGGGGAAATGACTTCTGCCTGTATCATTTCTGTCCCCATCTGTGCAAAACAAATAAAACCCACATCCCTCCATTCCCATCTGAATGGACTCCAGAGACAGACATAAACAATTCTCATAGGAGCCAATTTTCTTAAATGGCAGATTTTTTATTGATTTTTCCCTTTATCCAGAAAACATGCCTTTTTTGCTGATCAGAATAGCAAGAAGAAAAATGTCTATGAAGATTCTCAGTCATCCAAGTCAGTTCTATTCAGCTCTGAAGCTTCTTGGATGAGAAGTGAAATGTCTTCAAAGAAAAACAAGAAAGTCCAGTTGCCTCTTGAAAAAAGCACTTTTGGAACAATAAGAAGAATCTCAGCACCAAGAACAGCTCAGCATACACAGTATAGAGTCCAAACATGGTTCCTTGATTCAATCCTCATCATCCTTGTCCATTCACTATATTGAATTAGGATGAAGAGAGTGACGACCCCATGGAGTCAGGATGACCATTCTACATTAATCTTCCCCAATCTAGTATCCCTATCAGTTATGTTGAACACCATTTCCATAGTTCTAAGAAGCACAGCTTATGATAATGAATGATGGGAATTTGTTCTCACATGTCTGAAAAGCACCAATTTGGGGAAGCCTAGTTTAGTTTGGTGAAGGAAGCACTTTGGTATTATTTCACACACATAGGCCCTAAGTAGCAGTTCAATCAATCTGAGATTATTTCAAGTCGTTTGTCTCTTAGCCGACTCTAATTCATATTATGGTTTCCCTCCAATTGTATTGGAAATCAAGTGGATGCATCATTAAATGTATGATTTGCCTAGGAGACCTGTTCGAAAGAGGAGTATAAACTCTAGAATAAATGCAACAAAAATCTCAGTTCAAAAAGTTGCATCATACACAAGCAAGAAATACAATCCAGGGGAGAGTTGTGAAGACAAAGTAAACATTTAGAAGCTTGATATCCAGGAGTTCCATGGTTCCTATCCCAATGGTGCCCTGAAAGGCACTGCTTTAACCTCTTGATATGCAATGACAATAAATGCTATGTATACTACGCTATTTGTTCCAGTGAGGAAAAACAATACACTGCCAAATACTCGTTTAAGTCCCCTTGTGTAAAACATCCTGATATTTGATGACGTTCAGTTTTCAAATTTATTGATATGTTCATATTTTCATATCCATATAAACAGGAGCAATAAAATAAACATGGGAATTTGTGCAGTCGGCTGGAGAATGATGAGAATCGAAGTCTTAAATATCTAGTGGAAGGCTAGCCTACACATTTTGCTCTGTTTTGAGAATGCTGGGCCCACATGGTGAAGATGCTGTCAGGATATAAAGGCTGAATTAATTGAAGCAGACTCTCAAGGAAGATATATTGCAATTGAACTACTATTAGAAGGAAAAAAGATACTCTTAATGGGAGTATACGCCCCCAATCAACAACAAGAAAAATGTTATAAGTTGCTCCATACCAAGTTAATACAATGGGATTACAGATTGTGTATATTATTGGGTGACTGGAATGGATTATTGGATACCAAGAAAGACAAGAAGGGCCCATTGCAAAATATTCAAGCACGTGCAAGATTACCTAAGTCTTTCTTTGATATGATGGACGATATTGAGCTAAGAGACATCTGGCGGGAAAGGATGCTGTCAGGGACAGTCAAATGAATATCCATTAGGGAAATAATAATTTTAGATACATTTTATGTTGAAAAGGTTAGTTGATATGCCCCCAAAGAATATATGTTTCCTATTTGTGCCCATCTATGATCACATTTCTCACCTAGTTTTATGGAAGGTGTTATTTCCCCATTTAATGGTTCAAATCACACCATACTTTTGAAATCCAGAAGTTCCATTTTGGATTTCCTTCTTGGAACCTGGAGGATGATCAGGGCTTCATCAATTCATCGTTATTCTGAGCTACTGAGAAAATGGGCCTGGAATAAGATTTCCTGTACCAATAAAGGAGAATATTGGTAGCTCAGGGTTGAAATGAGGAGTCCTTGGTGCTCTCTGAGCTTGATTGTTTTCTTGCAGATGTTTCATTTCCCAAACTAGCTAACATCATCAGTGCGGGTGTTAAGAGCTAACAATGCTAACAGTGTTAAGACTCCCTAGTCATCCTAGATTCAGACATAGGTCCTCTGAAAAGAAGATGCATGAAACATTATAAAATAGTTTGCATTATATGTTATATCCAAGCATGGATATATTTTTAAAGAAAATACACATTTTCTTTAAAAATATATATCCATGCTTGTTCGTAGGAAACCAGATGTCACCAAAATACGGTCCAGCCCCATTTAGAACGGAGTGCATGATGTGTTTTTTAAATCTATCTTTTCTTTCTCTCTATTTTATTTTTTGTTGATTTATTCTGTACTGTAAGCCGCCTGGAGTCCTACGGGATTGGGCGGCATATAAATGTTATTAAACTTGCAAACTTGCACCAGAGAATTGATTAATAAGTAAAGTCCAGCTCAACTTCCTAGCTTAATAATTATGCTACCAAAGGCAATTGTGGAAAAAAAAACAAGTTCAACCCAGTAACCTCTGCTTTGTGCCTTCAATAAGCAGCAACGTTTGACCTGTTTGAAATGCTGGTCCACCTAAGGAAGGGAAGGATAACATTTGCATCTTGGTCTCAAAACGGACTTGAAATACCAGGACTACAAATGAGGTCAGATAGTACCTATTGCTCGTGGCTCTCTCTCTCATTCGGGATTTAAATTATTCATCCTAGAAATACAAATGTCCTGTCTCAATCAGGAACTATTTGCTTGCTATAGGAAAGGTGATGGCGAACCTATGGCATGCGTGCCACAGGTGGCATGTAGAGCCATCTCTGCAGGAATGTGAACCATCACCCAGGTCAGTTCCACTGCGCATGTGTGCACGTCTCCTGCAGGCCAGCTTATTTTCTGCTGCTGTCGGCTGGGAGACGCACATGCATGTGTGTGTGGGGGGGAATCACACATGCATGTGTGGTGGTAGGGGAGATGCGGCAGTTTCCAGGAGGTTTCAGGGAGGCCTGCTAGAACCAAAACAGGAGTTGTGCATGTATGTGCAGGGGAGGGGGTGTTGCGCTCATATGTGCAAGGGGAGCGGGGGGTGTTGCGGATGTATGTGCGGGGCAAGCAGGGGGTGTTGTGCATGGATGTATGGGGGAGCGGGTGGTGTTGCGCGTGGATATGCAGATGGAGCAGGGGTGTTGCATGCGGATATGCAGGGGGAGCAGGGGGTGTTGCATGTGGAAGTACGGGGGAGCGGGCGGTGCTGCACGTGAATGTGTGGGGGAATGGGGGGTGTTGTGCACGGATGTGCGGGGGAGCGGGGATGTTGCATCCAGATATGTGGGAGGAGCAGGGGGTGTTGTGTGCGGATGTGCGGGGGGAGCGGGAGGTGTTGCACATGTATGAGTGGGGTGAGCAGTGGATGTTGCGCAGGGATGTGCGGGAACATGGCCTGCAGGTGGGGGCATTGGATTATGAGTGTCAGCACTCACGGGTGTGCTATTGCATGCGTGCGTGTGCTTTTGGCACCCGAGGAAAAAAAGGTTCACCATCACTGCTATAGGCCTAAGTAAGGCATGGCTCTCATGGCAGCAATATCCTCCACAACATGGCAATGGCTGGTACCTTAGGAAACTTCACAGCTAATTTTGATCCCCCTCTCTCACCAGTCTTACCGGACAGTTTGGAACTATTGTCTCCTAACAACCTGGAGGATAAGTTGCTGAAAGCAGAAACGTTGATGATCTAAGCAAGCCTGTGCAAAACAGTCTGAGCTTGGAGTAGTGTGCCTGAGCCTTCCATAATTCATATACACCCGCTGACCGGCTGTAACATTAAAACAAGTCTTGGCATACAATTCTGGGATGCCATTTGGCAGAAGGAGTCTGAGATCCTTCAAACATGTGAAAGAATAGCATTCCCAATTCAGTCTTGCAAGAATGCCATTCTGAACAAATAGGTTTCCTTTACAACTTAGGGAGGACTATGGGAGCACTATGTTCTAACTGAAACTTTTCAAAAATCCTGATAGATCAAATCAAGGACCCCTCTTGTCCAGCATTCTGGTGACACACTGGCCGAACGTTTCAGTGATACACCTGAGAAATTTGGAATTTATGTTGCTAATATTTATGAATTCCCCCTCTGCACCTTCCAGATTTTGTTATGCCCTCAAAAGTGTGCAGAATATGCTTTTTGCTTAACTATTTACCATCTGATACAGTGATTTGAGCTTCAAAGTGGGAAAGGAAGACTTCACAGTAGTTCACTTATTGGTGACCTGTTGCATCAATACAATAATGCAATATAATAGCAGAGGTGGAAGGGACCAACCCCCTGCCTAGGCAGGAAACCCTATACCGTTTCAGACAAATGGCTATCCAACATCTTCTTAAAGACTTCCAGTGTTGGGGCATTCACAACTTCTGGAGGCAAGCTGTTCCACTGATTGATTGTTCTAACTGTCAGGAAATTTCTCCTCAGTTCTAAGTTGTTTTTCTCCTTAATTAGTTTCCACCCATTGTTTCTTGTTCTGCCCTCAGGTGCTTTGGAGAATAGTTTGACTCCCCGTTCTTCGTGGCAACCCCTGAGATTAAAGTTAAACGCTGCTATCATGTCTCCCCTAGTCCTTCTTTTCATTAAACTAGACATACCCAGTTCCTGCAACCGTTCTTCATATGTTTTAGTCTCCAGTCCCCTAATCATCTTTGTTGCTCTTCTCTGCACTCTTTCTAGAGTCTCCACATCTTTTCTACATCATGGCAACCAAAACTGAATGCAGTATTCCAAGGGTGGCCTTACCAAGGCATTATAAAAGTGGTATTAACACTTCACGTGATCTTGATTCTATCCCTCTGTTTATGCAACCTAGAACTTGTTGGCTTTTTTGGCAGCTGGTGCACACAGCTGGCTCATATTTAAATGGTTGTCCACTAGGATTCCAAGATCCCTCTCCATCAGTTGCCATTTCTGATCCTGCCTTAGCGAGCTGCTGTAAGGGGAAAATAAAAACAATGACTAGGCATGATATTTTAAATTCCCTGGGGGGAAAAAGAAAAGCTAGAAATATAGCAACCCAATGAATAATTCATGGGCATGAATTAAGTGGGGATAGCTGGCAGTCTAACGGTGGTTTATGACAGTTGATATAGTTGGTCTTTTTGCAACTCTTGCATATCCCTCTGCTCACAGTTGCAATAACCCCTCCAAAACCTCCATTGGACGTGGGAAACCTTAATAGAATCTTGCAAATCTGAGAGTACCTTTCTCCCTCATTGCCTTTATAGCTGAAGAAACTAGGTAGGATTCCTTCTGATTCATTTGCCATGCCCTGATTCTTCTGCGGACTAAGCTGCCTCTTATCTGACTGTTTCCCTGGCTGTGACTCTTCCCTCTGTCTCTCAAGGTCATTCCCACATTCCCCACCCTTCCCCCATACTCATGGAAGATGTTACCTCTGGATCCACCTGTTTTCATTTTTATAGAATGAGTCAAGATGACCCTCCTCCATTGGTTTCGATTTCATTGTCTTTTTCAGAACTATTGATAAAGTAAGAAAAATACTAGTGGGAGTAATGCCAATAATAGAATAAAATAAGAAGAAGATATAATTGCAATAGTGATGATGATAACCGTTATGATAATGGCAATGTACAAAAGCTATGAGTGTTGCAAAGAGCCACGGAAAGATACATGCTTGGCAACATAAGACAAGATAGAAAGTTCCACACGTGGATTAGAGAACAACAGGGACGTGCAGTCAGGGGAGGCTGAGCTAGTTGCTGCCAGAGTCACCATGGATGAATGACTCTTAGTGCTTAACTGTTAAAAGCCTCTAAAAAAGCGCCCTCTACAGGAGGCGGCAGGAGAACAACGTGCCTCATGTAGTCTGACATTTTATGATCACTTGAGCAGAGTTAAGCAAAGGTTAAAAGCTGAAAAATTCCTGACGTTGATGAGGCACGTCATTCTCCTGCCTCCTCCTGTAGAGGGTGCTTTTTAGAGGCTTTTTTAAACAGTTAAGCAGAGTCATCCATGCTGACTCTGGCAGCAACTAGCTCAGCCTGACCTCAGCTCTCGCCTTTTTCCTTTTACATTTTTTTTCTTTCATGATGGCAGGCAAGAGCAGAGTTGAAATCCTCTCTGAAACAGCTGGAAAAGGTATGTGTGGGTCGGAGGGAGGGGGAGGAATTCCAACTTCATCCTCCTGGTGCAACTTTGTGTGTGTGTGTGTGTGTGTGTGTGTGTGTGTGTGTGTGTGTGTTTGAGAGAGGGGGAGGGAGGGAGAGAGGGAAGAAGGAGGGGAAGAGAAAAGAAAAAGTAAAAGAAAGAAGGAAACTTATTTAGCAAAGGAGAAATTGCTGCCTCACCAGCTATAAACCTCACCGCATGTCACTGGAGAAGAAACAAAAATATACGTGAAAAGAGTAAAAGAATTGAAATGGGAAAAGCCTGGTTACATAGCAAGAAGAACTGATGGCAGGTGAACCAAGGCAGTCCTAGAATGGATCCCACTTGATAAAACACATCTACAAAACAGATCTAAGATATGCTGGAACAACAACATCAGCAAGTATTGCAAGCCCAACTGGCAAAGGAAAGCTCAAGACCGTATTGGTTGAAAACATGCAGGTCTTCATTCCGCAGTAGATAAATGGCTAAAATGATGGTGACGTTTTGGCACTTTTACAGCCTCAGTTATCCCATGCAGGTTAAAGGTTTGGTCCCTTTAATACCAAATTGCTTCCTATTTCTGGTTTAGGAAATAGAGACTGAACCTCAGATTAATCGGAACTTGTTATTGGAACTACAAATCAAATTTTGCATTTGTATACTAAATTCATGTACTAAATATTTGACTGAGCCTCACCCTTTTGTCGGAACAATTCCTGGTCCCTGAATTCATTTTTACTTATTCAAATATGATTTTAGTAATACCAGGAAAGGCCAGCAGGTTGAAATGCCATTAGAAAAACATCTATTGAATTTTTTTCTATTTTACCCACGTACATTATAGCGATGATACTTTGTAAACTCCGTTCTGCTGTGGTCCAAGTTATGTATGGCAATTTCATCCCTATCACCCTTTCATTCCAGGCATGCATTCTCTCATTCCTGAGCAAGCAGATTTGCATCGAAACCTGAATTTGTTTCAGGTCTGAATGTGTAGTCATGCAATAGCAATTTGCAACCGTTCTCAGCCAAGATAAGAATCTCTGATGATGTGCCATGAACGTTTTCACACATATTGATGTTGAATACATTGATTTCATAAGATACTGGACGGGCGCTTCATGAATACAAGTGAAGGTTCCCAGTAAAAACCTTCTGGAAAATAGACCTTTGCACAGCAGTAGGGCATATTGCAATATGCAGATAAATAAATTATCCTATTCCTTAAGGCATTTTATATCACCTCAAAGCTTTATTCAAATGTAGGAGCAAAAACCCCAAAACCTTCTGGTATGAGTTGCACATGGCCAGAATTCTCTTGCAGTGTTTCCAATAGTTAGCTGGTCCATGTTCATGATACTTTTTTTTTTTTACAAAATACTTTTTTTATTTTCCATTTTCATAATATATAAACACATGTATACTATTACATAGCCAATATCATATTGTATTAAGTAGTAATTACATCAGTTCCTCTTGCCATCAACTCCCAGAAAGATAAATAGCAATAGCAATAGCAGTTAGACTTATATACCGCTTCATAGGGCTTTCAGCTCCCTTTAAGTGGTTTACAGAGTCAGCATATCGCCCCCACAGTCTGGGTCCTCATTTCACCCACCTTGGAAAGATGGAAGGCTGAGTCAACCATGAGCCGGTGAGATTTGAACCGCTGAACTGCAGATAACAGTCAGCTGAAGTGGCCTGCACTACTGCACCCTAACCACTGCGCCACCTCGGCTCATTATTAGCTCTTCTGCTTTCCATACACCTCTTTCTTCTGCCTCTCTCCTCCCCCTCCTTACCTTCTTTCTTCCTTCCATCATCCTTTTCTACTCTACTTCCCCTTCCTTTCTCCTTCTCCTCTCTCTTCATTCCACTCCTCCTTATTCTCCTCATCTTCCCTGCTTTACCCTCTCTCCTATCCCTCTCTTCCTATCTTTCTTCTCTCCTCTGCTTCCCACTCTTCCTCTCATTCACTTGGTGTATTACAGCTTCTGAGCAAACTCCATTCTATGTTGATGGTATTTATGCTTCCATATCAATATACTCAACATATCTTAGTTTTAAAGAGAAAATAAGAGAAGACAGTATACATGTGCAATCATATTACTTTAAAATCCAACACCCCTCGTCAAGCTTAATATGCATCCCTCCCTCCCACCCTCCCACCCTCCCACCCAACCCCCCCAATCTTCCCTCCCCCGATTTCCCAGAACCCATACACGGTATAAATCTTTAACATGATACTTTTCTGACAACTACAACTGCTCGACAATGAGATTAGAGCAAAGCAAAGTGAAGCAAAGCAAGTATTTCACTTTACTTTTGGAAATGGGACTGGATGGATGGATGGATGGACGGACGGACGGACGGACAGACAGACAGACAGACAGTTTCAGAGAGGGGCATTGCTTTGAAGCTTTGCACAGTCCTACTACAGAAGGAGCTGCAGCTCATGGTACAGCACATAGTTTGCATGCAAAAACCCAGGGTCATTTCTGATATTTCCAGGGAAGATTGGAAAAAAGAAAACTCTAGAGAGTCATTGCCAGTCTCAGTGACACGGAGTTCAATGACCAGGAGTTTCCCAAGGTGTACAAGATGTGTTGATTTAGCACCCACCTAGAAAAAGGGGCAAGCTAATCAACATTTTGTATTTGTGGTTTGTAAACATGTGCTATAGCGGTGGGATTCAAACATTTTTACTACCGGTCCTCCCTGTGGGCGTGGCTTGGTGGGCATGGCAGGGGAAGGATACTGTAAAATCTCCATTCTCTCCCCACTCCAGGGGAAGGTTACTGCAAAATCCCCATTCCCTTCCAATCAGCTGGGATTCAGGAGGCAGAGAATAGATGGGGGCAGAGCCAGTCAGAAGTGGTATTTACCAGTTCTCCAAATTGCTGAAAATTTCCACTACTGGTTCTTCAGAACTGGTCAGAACCTGCTGAATACCACCTCTGATGTACTACAAGTCAGTTGACTGTGCCACCTGGATGACTAGGAGTCTTGTGTATGCATTGTCATATTGAGCCTGGAAGAATTTGATATCCAGATTAATAATCTACATATCGTTTAAATTCTTCCTTTTAAAAGCACCTTCCACTTTCCAAATTTTAGGCTCAATAATCTATCTTTATCCTAACCCTGCAATCTGGACTGACTTTTACATGTGTAGTTTTTCTCTTCCTGTTCACACATACTTTTATTTTCATTCCAGCTTCAGTTCTTACTCCTTGCCTTACAAACAAAATCATAAGTAAGTAAATCATATGGAATCACTAGTGGTGAAGGAATCTACTTTAAATTAGGATGAAATACGGTTATAATGACTCATTATATCTAACCACTGAAGCATAAATGTTCTACAGCATTACAGATACGTGAAGGCAGAATACATGCAACAAAATCTGACAGCCAGATGTTGGAAGCAATGAATAGGGTTGAGCCAAGAGGGTTGCCCACTACCTTCTAGTTATCATCTTACAACTTTCTATGTCAAATAATTGAATGGAAGGGAATGCCAAGCTAATTGGATTCCAGTTTAATTCACTCAGTAAACTCTTTTGGTCTCAGTTGAATCACCATTGCCAACTGTGTTACATTAGACTGGCAATACTTCCAGATGTTTTGGACTACAAGGACTACAGTGCTCATCATCTAGTCACTGGTTCCAAAATTGATGGGAGTTAGAATTCAACAAAGATATTGAGGGAGGGGGGAGGTGATTGGCTGAAGATGCTACCATCCAAAAGCAAACATTTAAAAGACATGTTGCTTTAGGACAGTGATCCACCACTACATTTAAGAGATCCAAAATTCACAACAGAAGATTAATTAATCCTTTTTGTATTTTTCAGGCAGCCTCATCTCCACTACCTGAATTATACCATCAAAGCTAGCTAACTGTATATGATAGTTGCAGCCAAGACTTGCTCACAGCCCAACCATATCCTTCTGATGTTCATTTTTGTCTTTTGATTGGTAACATGGACCCAGATAATATCTAAATAGGGAGAAGACCCCAAGAACACAAAACAGATGATCCCTATAGTAGACACTTCTTACATTTTGCTTTAAAGTTTGTGATGGTTCACACTTCTCCTTAAAGAAAGCCAAGACTGGAGGTAAATCTCAAATGCTGTACAAAATGTGTAAATTCTCCTTCCTGATCTCTTCTTTTTCCATGCTCTCTTACTGGCAAATATTGGATGAAAGTTTGGGACCTCTAACGAGATCAGTGTAATAGCATTCTGAAAGAAGAGCTTGTAAGAAGGTTACCATAGAAACTACAAAAGGAACAGATAAAACGGACACTTTAATGGTTAGTCTAATTCAGTGGGGGCCTGCTTGTTCCAGGTAGCTTCAGCCATGACATAGAGACGTCTTATTTTGCCAGAGTTCATGACTTCATGAAGAAACATAGGAAGATGCTTCTTCATTTCAAGATAGATATACACATTTTGTAAGAATGTTCCAAATAAGAGATCAGAGATCATTGCCTGATGTATGTATGTATGTATGTATGTATGTATGTATGTATGCGTATGTATGTATGTATATGTGTGTGTGTATGTATGTGTATGTATGTATGTGTATATATATGTGTGTGTGTGTGTGTGTGTGTGTGTGTTTTTACTTGTGCTGATAAATAAATAAAGAGAGACTAGTATATATCTATTTCAAGCTATTTAGTTCTCATCAGCTAACACAAATATAACAAAGGCAACAGTAAAAATATTGGGTTTCTGTCGTGATGGACTCTTGTGACAAGCTGATAGACAGATGATGGAAGCAGTTAGCTTCCTCCCATAATTGGGGCTTACCAGGGGTTGTAAAAATCTAATAGATACCTTTCACCCTGGCTTCGCTGACAACGGATAAGAGCCTGTGGCCTAATGGCTAAGAAGTCTGCCTAGGATGTAATATAGTCCAGGTTCAAATCCCAGTAAGGGTATGGCTAGCTGATGAGAGCTAAATAGCTTGAAATAGATCTATACTAGTCTCCCTTTATTTATTTATCAGCACAAATAAAAAAACACAAATATAACAAAGGCAACAGTAAAAATATTGGGTTTCTGTCGTGATGGACTCTTGTGACAAGCCGATTGACAGATGATGGAAGCAGTTAGCTTCCTTCCATAATTGGGGCTTACCAGGGGTTGTAAAAATCATATATATATATATATATATATATATATATATATATATATATATATATATATATATATATATATATATATATATATATATATATATATATATATATATATATATATATATATATATATATATATATATATATATATATATATATATGATTTTTTTACAACCCCCGGTATGCCTAAATATGGGAGGAAGATCACTACTTCCATTCTCTGTCCTTCAGCTCGTCACAAGAGACCATCCAGGCAGAAACCCAATATTTTTACTGTTGCCTTTTTGTTATATATATATATGTTTCATTGAATCCTGCACTGCACACTGGATTAGACTAGAGGCATCTAAAATCCCTTCCAACTTTGATGCTATATTACGATTTTCTTTTCTCCTTGGATCTTTGAGGACATCAAGTAAGCACTGTATTAAAATTCTACACAATCTGAACTCTGCCACCTGGCAAATGATATCTTATTAGCATACTTTATCTTGCTTTGTAAGAAAAAAAGTGGGAAAAATTAATTTTTAAAGGGGCAGAGAAGGAAGTTGCATCCAGTATCATGTTCTGAAAGTCACTCTGCTACTGTTTTGCAGAGAGAGAGAGAGAAGAAGAGGAGGAGAAGGAAGGGAAGGGAAGGGAAGAGAAATCATTTACTTATTAATGGTGGTATAGAAACTAAATATTATGATACCAGTGCACTCATCTTCCATCTCTATGTTGATATCATAACTCCAGGTTATGACATCCACAGCATCTTTCTGTTACTTGTTGAAGCCAAAAGTGGCAAATCTTCCATCAACCTCTTTTATTAGCTATCGTGGTTACCATCAGGGAAAATGGCAGCTGTACTCCAATCCTACTTGGAAGACTACAAATCATACATCTTTAATTAAAGCAGGATTTTGACAGTGATTGCATGCATTTCTCTTCTGAATTAATCCTGGAGGCACAGTACATACCAAAACCCATCCTAAAAAAGCTTCACTTTTAGAGAGTGTGGCTCCCTTTTTTACATGAGTATGGTATATCTCTTGATTAGAATATCCACAACAATCTAGAGCTCATTCAGAAACACTAGATGTAGTTTCTTCTGACAGCAGATTCTTCTCCTATGCATTTGAATTAGGAAACACCAAATGCCTTGATATGATAATGGGGCAGAATAATTGTCCGCTAGAAAAAGTACACATCAGCTGTAAATGAAGCTTAGAGAGATACAATAAGCAATAGGCTTCCATGGAAAAATACTGATGTTTTCTTGAAGGAGACAATCCTTTCTCTCTTCTACCTATTCACCCTTGGCTCTTGATAGAAGGAGAAAATTGGGAGATAAATAAGGTGACCAGACGTCCTGCATCTGGCGGGACAGGCACACCTTTTCATAATTTTTCCCGCGTCCCGGGCCGTTCTAGAAAAACCCTGCTTTATTTTGGGGCTCGCTCGCTCCCCCACCCATCAGCTGCTGCTAGCTCGCTCATTCATTCCCCCATCTATTTCTAAAAATCTAAGCCAGCCCAACCTGCCGCTCACTGATTGGCTTGGACTCCAGCCAATCAGTGAGCTGGCTGGGATGGAAAACTTTAAGCACGCACGCGGCGTGCTTAAAGTTTTCCATCCCAGCCAGCTCACTGATTAGCTGGAGTCCGCTTAGCACGCCGTGTGAGTCGCAGGAGTCTCCATTTCATTTCGCCTTCACGGCCGTTTGCTTTGTTTTGCTGCTTCACTGGTGAGTAACCGGTGGGAATTAGTAACCTGCGCGGGGTTAGTGAAACAGCCGCCGCCACCCTCCTCCCCTTCCCTGTGTGCGAGAAAGGCGCCCGCTCGCCAGCCCACCCACCCTTGGGCTACGGGGGCAGCACCTTCCCAGCGCCGCCGCTGCCGCGCTGATTCCTTCATCCTTGGGGGCGCCGCGGAAGCCCTGGCAAAGCGCCCATTTCCCAGCTCGGCAGCTGCAGGGGACCGCACCGCCGCTTCTTCTTCCTCCTCCTCCTCCTCCCCATCCAAGGCCCTGAGCAGCAGCAGCTGCCACCGCCGCCACCGACCTCACGCGGCGGTCTTTGGGGCGCTTTGGAAGCCCTGCCAAAGCGCCCCTTTCCTGGCTCGGTGGCTGCAGGGGACCGCGCCGCCGCTTCTTCTTCTTCCCCGCCCTTCCCAGTTAGCTTGCTTGAAGCTCCGAGGAGGCGGGAGGAGGGGAGTGGAAGTGGGGGGAGGTCTCCCCGGCCGGGAAAGGCTGAGAGGCTGCTGGCCCCTTTCGCCAAAGCGCCCGTAACATCCCCCTTTGCGCGGCGGAGATCATCAAAGTGCAGAGAGGACAGTTCCGTAGGGATCGACTTTGCAGCGGCAGCTTCCGGGTGCGCTTCCCAAGAAAAGTCTTCCTCCCATTGATTCTGCATCCATTGCTTTCGCAGGTGTGTGAGGCTCAAGAGCTAACATTAAAAAAAACAGGACCATATTTTCCTGGCAAGATTCTTGCAAAATTTACTTACAAAATTTTAGAAAGGCTCCTTATGTGAAGATTTTAAAAAGGTGAACTAGACCTCTATTAGGGAGGGGAGTAGAAGATCAGAGGTAACCATTTGGATCCCTTTTCAAAAGGGAATAAATATTATCAGCAGTTTGGTTAGTAAATTGTAGTTGACAGCATGTTGGCTTGAAAAGTGGTCTTTAGATTAGAGATTGCAGCTTGCATAGAATAAAGTTAGCATACTTGAAGTGAAATAGGCTTTGGTTATGTTTAGGTTGCATTAGCTAAAATGTGCCAATACCGTCCTTGTTGGTAAGAATTGTTGTCATGTTAGAAGAATGACTGAGGCTGACAGCCTAATCTACTCTGTGTTAAATAAATAAAATGGATGGATGGAAATGAAAGAATACAGAAAAGGTTGGTGATGCATTTAGTGGCCTATGGATGAGAATGGTGGCTGTTTAGTAAGAAAATCTGTTTGGAATGTGCATATATGTGGCCATAGCAAAATAATAAATAGAAATAAAAAAGCATAATTGATTTTTACTGTTTTTGATGAAAGTGAGAGGATTAGTGAAGGCTTGGTGCAGCAAGGATCCCACTATCTTACTATTTTATTTTTCTTTATGTACACTGAGAGCATATTCACCAAAGACAAATTCCTTGTGTGTCCAATCACCCTTGGCTAATAAACTATTCTATTCTATTTTACTCTACTCTATTCATTTCTATTTCAATTCTAACAAGGAGTTTAGCTTCTCTCTCTTGAAAATGTAAGCTAGCATAAGGCATTACAATGCAAGCTAGCCTTAACTTTCAAACAGTTCATTTAGTGACCAAAGTTACAATGGCATTGAAAAAAGTGTCTGATGACCATTTTCACACTTAGAGACCATTTTCACACTTCGCGACCGTTGCAGCATCCTCATGGTCACGTGATCAAAATTTTGATGTTTGGCAACAGATTCGTATTTATGATGGTTTCAGTGTCCTGGGGTCATGTTTGACGAAACATAAAATTTTTAATCAAGCCCCCCCCACCTGGTCAATGGTGTCCCTCTTTACCAATCTGAAAATCTGGTCACCTTAGAGATAAGGAGATAAGTTGTCATTCCAGAAGCTCTCAAAAACAGGTCTTCCTGGATCTGAAAACTGAAATCAAAAGCCTTTTTCTCTTATTGCTTGAAAACCTGCTTGGAGCAGCTAAGTTAGTAGTCTATCAGCTGCCCTGCCAATTTCAGGAACAAAGAAGGGTTGCTCTGATTTGCTTCAGACATTTTCTGGGGCTTGTTCGGTGTGTATTCAGCTACCATCAGTACGATCAACACTTTGGCATCAGCCCCAAGGAATATTTTTTTTTATTGCACATAAATAACAAAAATCAATTCCTTTCTCAGATCATGTTTATAGAGTATGCAAGATGCTCTGTCCATGGAAAAAGGTGGCCAGAAGGAGAACCAAAGTATCGACCATCAATCTTGGTGTGGTCCATTGTTAGAGGACCATAGAGGACCATATCCAATGGCACTTACTTTCAAATAACTTGCTCTATTGCTCACAAGGGGACAGTAAGGGGCAAATAAAATTAAGATTGTGCCCTTCCTTTCTCTATGCCTCTGCCTGTTGTGGTCCACTAACAGCCAGTGGAACTGGCAGCAGATTCGGGCAGTGAGGTTGGGGGGGGGGGACATGGGCCAGTCTTGGAGTCTGGGAAAGGCTCTGACGAATGCTCTGTGTTGGAGGCAGAGATGGGTCCAGGGTCGTCTGACAGTTATCAGCTGCCTTTGGAGTCAGACATCAGTGAGGCAGACAAACAGCTGGAACCTGTTCCCAGTGTGTGCATGCGCAGAGTTGCTAGATGACGTTCATTCCTGCATTCTTGCCAAGTATTGTGGCGTCTGAAAGATATGAGCCTGGCCTCTCTCCAAGCCTGATAAAGGTCAGTGATTGTGAACTATCTTGAAAGTCTGTGGGCCGGGACTTTGCTGGAGAGCAATTCACTGTAAATTAAATAAAAGGGGTTTATTGGAACGAGGACTTGGCTTCGTGCTGCTGGGGGAAACCTAGTTCCGGATGCTCCTTTTCTTTGAGATATTGACAATCTAATGTTATTTCTGCCTTTCTTTCCCAGGCACCTAAACATAAAGCATATGCTCTTGAATTGTCCTTCTTATCGGCGGTAGCTAGTGAAACAACAAACTTTGCCCATATCTATATTTCCTACAGAAAAATCTCTCTTCTGTAATGGCTTCTTTAAGCCTCGCTCATATCATATATTTCAATTTGAGGAACTCATAAGCATACAGGACATTTCAACCTCCAACACGTGCAGAAGTTTCAGGAATCATTGTTACCAAAATATTAAAGCCATGTTTCTTAACCTTAGCAGCTTTAAGATGAGTGGACTGCAACTCCCAGAATTCCACAGCCAGCTTTGCTGGCTGTGGAATTCTGGGAGTTGAAGTCCACCCATCTTAAAGCTGCTAAGGTTAAGAAACACTGTATTGTTTCATCCAACTCAGGGAAGTTGGATGAATTCTGCTAACAAGTGTGGCAGGGATCATCTTTTGAAGCCCCCCTCCTTCAGCGAGGTCCCCTTCTCTATACACCCCCCAGCAGATACCTTTTGCCTGCCCCTTGTGAAACCACACCCACATCCTGTTCTTTAGAAGCTCATGTGGATTCTCTTATCAATGCCCACTAGCTACTCAAAGCCATTGACAAAACTTCTTTAACATATTAATTCAAAAAAAAAAACCTCAGGTGACTTTATTAACTCAAAAGGTTTATGTGCTATCATCCATGGATACATCACTTCCCCATACACAGAAATGTTGGGCAGCAAGTGGCAATCTACTTCAGTCCTACACTCAAGACTACAAGTCGGTCTGGGTCACTTTGGGTTTCCTTTCCACTGGAAATTTGGGGCTTGCACTCAGGATCCCAATCCCTAATGATGTTCAACTGATATTCAGCTCCATTGAATTGCTCATCCAGCCAAATGCATTGCCAAGCCTGCCCAAGGTACGATTTATGCCAGCTCATCGTGCCGCATGACAATGTGTCCAAAAGCTTTCTGCCACAAGGGTCAGCAGGTGCTGAAAATGTCATGTTAGGAGTGCACCGTGTTCATAAAGTCTTTCTCTCCTTCCTTCTAAGTCATGGAGGAAATTGCCACTTTCAATTGCCCCATTGGAACAAAGGCAAGCAAAATCACTTAGGGGACTCTCATAAATTCACCACTTTTTCAAGCAGAAATAAGATGGGTCAGATCTTCATCACATGGAAGTGCTGACTTTTGGGAGGAATCAAAATGAAGTCTATCTTGTGGCCTTCAATTTGTACAACGTGAACTGTCCAGGAAATCATAATTTATTGTAAGAAATCCAGGTTCTGCGGCATGAACAAAAACACTAGTGATATTCTTAGAGCAGTGGTTCCCAAACTTGGCAACTTTAAGACTTGTGGACTTCAACTCCCAGAATTCTCCAGAGCTGACTGGAGAATTCTGGCAGTTGAAGTCCAGAAGTCTTAAAGTTGCCAAGTTTGGGAACCACTGTCTTAGAGCATTATCATGGCTTCCTATGCTCTTTGTCCCATCTGTTGAAAACTAGCCACAATCTTGTTTATTCCGCATCCCATCATCCATTTCTTCCAAATATCATTGCTCAGAAGATACTACTATCATCATTCCCTGGAAATTCTCTTGTTCTCTAAGAAAGGCTCTTGTCCTCATTCCCCTTCGGTTTAGAACTTCTTCCAACTTTTCTCTTCCTTCAAACTAAACCACTAGCTCAGGAGCAAACCTGAATATGGGACTGCAAAAGTGAGCTTCAGGCACAACTTTCCAATATTGAGGTCTATCCTATGAGAAGGGATGAAAGGTTTGTTCAAAGAGCACTTTTATGTGAAGAGTTCACATCTGTTAGAGTCTACGTCTGGTCCCCCGAGCTTGTGCCCTGTCTCTAAATCTTCTCAGTGTTAATCCAAAAATGTTCATCCCCTCCCCACATTTTTTTTTTTTACAAAAGAAGCACAATCCTTATGTTCCTTATGATAGACAGTAGGTATATCAAAAAGAGAGGAAGCAGAAAGTTTGCAAACATAGATTTTTCTTTGGATCATTTTGTATACCCCCAACCCCAACTCTTCTCCTCCTGAGTCACTTGCCTGTTAGTCTCCCAGGTATCTTCTTTCACCCTTCTTCTTTAATGTTGCAGTGGGGAGGGATGGAATATCTCCAGCAAAGAGGGGTATTGAGATTTCAGATGAACTATCACTTCTGCTGACGCTGCAAAGGAGTGTATGACTAATAAATCAAATTTGATCCATTTCTTAGTGCCAATAATCCAATATCATTTACATAAGTGGTATAATATGCATAATGCATTCTTCGTCTCCCTGTGAATGTTCAAAATCCAAGAGGTTGGACGTGAGGATCTGAAGCTGCAGTAAATCAATGTAGTCTAAGTACAACATTGCAAATTTCTTTAGCACCAAGCAACACATACATGCAAATTAAGCCCATAATTACAATCTCCACTGACATGCATAGTTCATCCAAAACTTCCCACAATTTTAGATTTGAATCCTGTCTTTCTATATTTCGATCAAGTGAGATCCTTAGCCTAGTGAAATGGTGGCAGCTAGCCAACCTTAGCTATCTCAAACAAAAAGCAGCTAAGCAGAGTAAGACCAGCTTTGTAATTGAATGGGAGCCTACCAAGAAATCTCAGGGCTGTAAACAAGACTGTAATCCTAAAACTGAATTTTAGAAGGTGGCAGTGGCCAACCACATTGGCAAGAAAATTTCACGAGTATGTACCTAAAGTCTCCATAATTGGAGCTCAACTTGAAGGAGGCTTTCCTTGCACATTTAGCCTGGCCCTTGGAGATGTTATGGAGATTATGCATTGCTCCCTTGGACAATCATATTATTAACTGCAGAACTAGTGGAGAAAACATTATTGTCTTCTTTCCTTCCATGTAGAGTGAAGAGAAGCAAAGAAGAGAAACAGCAATTTGAATTTGAATTTGAATTTCCTTTATTTGTATGCCGCCCTTTTCCCTGGGGGGACTCAGGGCAGCTCACAATTCAAAAAGGGAGGGGGGGAAGACAAACAGTATTCCAATATGGAAACAATACAACATATTAAAAGAGAGCACAACAGTCACACAATTCGGGTGGGGTTGAAATCTTAACCCCAGGCCAGCCGGGACAGCCAGATCTTTAAAGCGGCGCGGAAGGATTGAAGGGTGGTGAGGGTCCGAATCTCCACGGGAGTTCGTTCCAGAGGGTCGGAGCAGCCACCGAGAAGGCTCTCCTCCGGGTAGTTGCCAGTTTGCACTGGCTAGTAGATGGAATTCGGAGGAGGCCTAATCGATGCGATCTATCGGTCTAGTGGAGGTAATTGGCAGTAGGTGGTCTCTCAAATAGCAATAGCACTTATATACCACTTTATAGCACTCTCTAAACAGGTTGCAGAGTCGGCATATTGCCCCCAACAATCTGGATCCTCATTTCACTGACCTCGGAAGGATGGAAGGCTGAGTCAACCGTGAGTCAGTCAGAATCAAACTCCTGGCAGTGGGAGTTAGCCTGCAATACTGCATTCTAACCACTGCATCACCAGGACTGCAATTTGTTTATTATCAGGGATGTGGGGTTGTACTATGGCTATAGGTGATGGTGTGAGCACACCAGGGTTCTCCAAATTATTTCTGTGTTCTGTCCTACAACCTAAGTTCCCCTCCCTCCCTCCCTCCCTCCCTCCCTCCCATAAGTGGAAGAAGGGACAATTTCTTTCTACAGAAATCAGAATAGTCACCAATACTTGCTCTCAAGGACTGCAGATGGGACAGTCCACATAGTATAAAGGTTAAAATGTTGGCTAGAAATAGGGAGACCCAGCTTCAAAGCATGCGTGCTCACCAGGCAACTCTGGCAATTTGTTGTTGTGTAGAATAATGGGAGGGAAAAGGGGTGGGACATAACATTAATTAAGAATAAAAATAAATGGGAATCTAATGTGCAGGCCAGATGGCTATAAATGAATATTAGATTAATTGATTGAGATTCTGTTATGGATGATGGATTTTAATCTCTGTGTTTAGACTACAACTTGACTGAAAATGTACGCCAAATTTTATTTATATGTAAATATAAGAACAAGAGAGAATGAGAGAACAAGAAGCAGTAGCAAAGATGCTACTGAGCAAGGTATTTGTTTTTTTTTCACTTGCAAAATTGTTAATTGAAATTTAAGTTGCAGCAGGCCCGTGCAAATGAATCTTTATTTCAACCTTGCATTGCCCTTCTTATCTCCTTCTTCCTTGCTTATACCCAAAGACATGAGAATGCCTGGTGGCGATTTATAGATAAAGCAGAACTAAAAATGAGTTGCCCTAATTGAGGTCAACTCTCTAAAGCTGGATGGAGGTGAGATGTGGAGGTGGGGCAATATTCTTAAATGTAATTGAAATATGTATTTAAATGTAATATCTGGAAAGATACAGGGAAATCAAAATATAATACCATGGGTCAAGTTAAGTCAATGTACTAAAAATGATGAATTCAAAGATTGCAGTGATGTTTTTTAAAATAAAATTAAAAATGCAGTAGATCCCCATATCTGAAAGTTTCTGCCATTCTGATTGGTTTTTCCAACTTCTGAGTCATAACATTCTTCTTCAGTCCTTGAATTGACAGAAAAACTTGCTATCCTCATTGCTGAGCTTCATTCTGCCATTATTCCCTCGGTTCCCAATCGTTGTCACTAACCTGAGTCCCCCTCCAAGGAAGCAGGTGACAAAACAGGTTTTATACACAGCTTGCGCATGGCAGAGTCAGAATTATGGAGCGAGGGGACTATAATGACAGAACAGGTAAGGATGTCTTAAGCCTGTCTCAACCGAGGGCTAAGAAGAGATGAAAAGAGATGAAAACTGCTGTGATTGCTGTTGACTCCTATGGCCCAGAGGTGGAGTTCTCGATCCTAGGTAGAGGCAGATGTAAAGAGCCGAGGTGGCGCAGTGGTTAAATGCAGCACTGCAGGCTACTTCAGCTGACTGCAGTTCTGCAGTTCAGCTGTTCAAATCTCACCGGCTCAGGGTTGACTCAGCCTTCCATCCTTCCGAGGTGGGTAAAATGAGGACCCGGATTGTTGTTGGGGGCAATATGCTGACTCTGTAAACCGCTTAGAGAGGGCTGAAAGCCCTATGAAGCGGTATATAAGTCTAACTGCTATTGCTATTGCTAGGGTCTCCTGCTTGGGCAGGAGGCTGGACTAGATGACCTGCAAGGTCCCTTCCAACTCTGTTAAATCTGTTTATTATTATTTTAAAGATTTCTATTAAAAAACATGTAGAATACACACACACAAAAATTAGACGTACACCACATTTATACAATACAGTGCGAACAGGAACTTCCTGTTTTTTACCTTAGCAATCATCAATTGATATCGTTCACATTATATTATTTCCCCTTCTATCGTATTTTATTTAGGTTTCACCATTCTTAACCCTCTTCTTTTACTCATAACTATTATTTTTGAGTGTTGTTATATTCTTTCATTGATTTTTGTTTCTTTCCTCCATCCACCTATATCATTTATCCCATATCTGGGAGAATTCTGATTCTTCCTTTCCCTGTATTTCTTTCGTTAATTTATCCATTTCGGCACAGTCCATAATCTTTCTTATTATTTCATCTTCATTTGGGGTTAGTTTGTTTTTCCATTTCTGGGCAAAGGCGATCCTTGCCGCTGTAAGTATATGTAGTATTAAATATTGGATTTCTTTTTTGTATTTCACCGACATAATTCCTAATTAAAAAACTGTTAAATCTGTTTAAAAAACACCAAGCGCTGAAGCAGGGGGAAAAAAAAACTGTTGCCAGGACATTTTGTATCATGGTAAGGTGCAAGTGGGGGAAAAAAACCAGCCTGAGTATTTAGAAAGACACTTATGGCAAAGGATGGATGTGGACAAGGAAGCCTTGAACCTGACATTTTGTATTTGTGGAAGATAAAATCAGTCACAGTTTAAGTTTGAGTATTTTGTTAATATACAATCAAATGGGTTCCTTTGACCACAGATCAACTAGAAAACATCTTCATGTTCCATATGAATAATACCAGGAGTTGAGACGAAATAGCAGTTGTTAATGTAGTATTTCTGCCTGTGTACTCAAATGAAGACAATAGCTATGCTCTTCTTAAAAATTAAACCTCTAATCATCCTAAGGTTTTGGGCTGATGGAATGAATCTGGAATGAAGAGAGATGCTTCTAGTAGATAACTATAACTTAAAATAAGTTTTAACTGAAATAGATTCCATTAGCTTCTGCTGCAAAATAAATTGTGATAGGACCCAATAAATACTGGGTTTTTTTTTACAAATATATATTTGAAAACAAATTTGGTTGTCTTTTAAGTGCATCAAAATTCTTTCTTACACTTAAAACACCATCCAAATTCTCTTCCCCTCCGGCAATAAAATAAGACTCATAATTCTTTGAAGACCCTAAGACTGCGAAACTCTTGCAGACTGGTGAGCCTTTGGGGTTTGCTTCTTCAGCCCCCTTTTTTGATTCAGTGGATTGTTTCCATCACATCTTCAGGATGAAGAAATTTGTTCAGAGATTCATAACAGCCCAGAGAGAGATTTAAAATGCTAATTTAGGCATCCAGCCAACTCTGTTACACCAGAACCTTGTGCCTTTTGAAGGTTATAGTGAAGCTGTAGTAGACCAATTTCATGAGAGATTTTACTATCTGGATCAATGGCACTATATTTCAGCCAAAATCAATCCAGGAATTTGGAAAGTTGCAAAATTAGAACATTACCCATCTGAGTCTTTCCT
The DNA here is from genome assembly GCF_051295495.1 of Thamnophis sirtalis. NCBI lineage: Eukaryota > Metazoa > Chordata > Lepidosauria > Squamata > Natricidae > Thamnophis > Thamnophis sirtalis. The sequence continues at coordinate 163,476,687 of NW_028261383.1, forward strand.
CAAAAGGTAGAGAGAAAAAGAGAGAAAATACTTCTTCAAACTAAGTTGAGAAGAGCATTGTAAAAGTATCTGTGCAATGGCCTTGAAGAGGTAGAGGCTGTGTCCATGTGTGTGTTTAGTGTGCATGGAATCCTTATAGTGACAAGAGCTATCCATTAGGAGCCAAGGTGGTGCAGTGGGTAGAGTGCAGTACTGCAGGCCACTTCAGCTGACTGCTATCTGCAGTTCGGCGGTTCAAATCTCACTGGCTCAGGGTTGACTCAGCCTTCCATCCTTCCGAGGTGGGTAAAATGAGGACCCGGATTGTTGTTGGGGGCAATATGCTGATTCTGTAAACCGCTTAGAGAGGGCTGAAAGCCCTATGAAGCGGTATATAAGTCTAACTGCTATTCCTATTGCTATTGATTAAATAATGTCTACCTAATAAATTATCCTCCTTTCACATATTGGCTTACTCAGTTATACAACCTGTGCTAGAGCTGAAATTTTTAGATTGCAAAAATCCAGAAAACTGCACGATATCTACAGAATTACAGATTCTTATATCTTTTTGCCGCTATCTTGCTGACATCTAGATCTTTGCATCCCAGATATACTATCCTTAAAACATGTATCTCACCAAAGTCTACTGTGGAAAAAAAGTGTAAACTTCAAGAACCAATGCATATTCACTGAAAATCAATTCTATGCTGTGAACCTTCCTAGCAGAAATCTTTGCCAAGTTCTGCATCTTTTTTAATCTCTGAAAGGGCACCTGTTTGGTTAGCAGAAAATGAAATTAATTCTGTTAAATGATATTTTACTTTATTCTGTGTTGCAGGACCACTTGGATTCAAAACAGCTTGAAAAGTAAGCAAGGGCAATGTTGATGATCGTTTTCATCAATCAAAATGTTCCTTCCTCATCAATTACAATGTGGCATCATTCATTAATCAACTAAAGCTTTATGTGATTAATTGAGCCACAAAGGTAAAGGTTGCCATTCTGATAATCATGCTTACCAAGGGAGCTCCTGGATTGCTTGCACTATAATTTTCTAAATATATGATGATTGGCCATGCTAACTAAGGCCATGCAGTGAAACACCCGTAGGACATTAAGCTGCCTATCAATGGCTAAAGAGTAACAAAAAACCTTTAGAGACTTGAAGTTCTGGGTTGCCTTCTCGTGAAGAGATGAAGATCTTTTTACTTTATACATTTAATATAAAGACTTCAGCATGGTGTTTTGCTAATGTAATCATGAGCATTTGCTAGACATCACCATTGTCCCACTTAAAAATAAGCCAATATGTTTATGATGGCACCACATTTCCTGGAATTTTCTGCCAGCCTGCCTACACTGACCAGGAATTTCGGGATATATTGTTCTCATCCATCTAATTCTGGTAGAGGCAACACTCAAAATTATATTTCTCTTCCCAAACTTTATCATGGGTAGGTAAGGCAAGGGCAAAGACAAAAAGAGGGCAATGAAAATTGAGTTATCCTCCCCCAAATGTAACAATGCGGCATTGAGAGAGACAGTTACAGGCAGTGCCATCAAGAACAAAGAGGAAAAAGCCATTGGACTAGTAATGGACTCCATGCTAGGCTGCAACACTGGAAAGTGTCCAAAACTGCAGCTACCAGATTTTAATCCTGTTTCATCTCCTGATTACATAATGCTTGGTAATTCCTAGCTAAACAAATGATGTACTGAAATCCTTGTGCTTGTCCTGTGACTTCTACCTGGTCTATAGCTCTTACGTTCACAAGTGCAGGAAGTTGCCACATAGAGTAGAATAACAGAATTTGAAGGAACCTTGGCAGTCTTCTAGTCCAACCCCCTGGTCAGGCAGGAAACACTATACCTGTGATAGTGAACCAGAGGTGGGTTCCTACCAGTTCGCACCTATTCGGTAGAACTGGTTCGTCAAATCTACCGAACCGGTTAAAAGAGGTTCCACCAGTGGACCTGGAAAGCAGGCCACACCTACAGAAGAGGTTCCAAAATTTTTTGAAACCCACTACTGGTCCTTGGATATGATTATTCTACACTATCATGCTCATATTTATAAAACTCAGTGCCTCTGTGAAAGGTAAGGATGACTACTGCGTTTGTGGTGCAATCAGAACATTGCGTGTGTTGAAGTTGTTTTAACGCAAACCAAAGATGCCTTTTAAAAAACAAGTTTACATCATATTCTTATGCATGCCAGTGCTGTGTGTGAGGTAATTTAAGGTGGTTCTGACAAATGTCGTCGGCATCTTCATATCTGGTCACATGGGCGGCAAGCCACTCCCATCCGGTCACATGGGCGGCAAGCCACTCCCACAAAGGAGGCCACACCCACAGAGTAGGTTCAAACAATTTTTTGAAACCCACCACTGTAGTGAACCTATGACACGAGGGACACAGGTGGCACAAGGAGCCATTTCTGAGGGCAGGCAAGGCATTGCCCTGTCAGCTGCAGCCAGCTGATTTTTGGGCTTGAGTTTTGACCTTTTTTCGCCCTTTGGAGGCTTCTTTGTGCGTTGGGCTGTTCTTTGCCCTCCGGAGAGAGAAAAACAGCCCAACAGGCAACTCGGAAATCCATTCCTGAATTTCCAGCTTGCATGTTGGGCTGTTGGGCCTCTGGAGCCTGGGGACGGTGAAAAATGGATTTACCGGGCCCACCGGAAGTCAGAAAATGGGCCGTTTCCAGCCTCCGGGAGGGCAGGGGAGGCAGTTTCGGCCCTCCCCAGGCTCAAAGAAAGCTGTGAGTGCATGTGCAGGGCAGTGGGGGGGGGGGTCACGTGCACATCCTCAGGGGTCACGGTGCAGGAGGGGTATTACATTATGGGGTGGGCATGCAATAGCAGACATGTATGTACTTTTGGCACCCGAGGCGAAAAAGATTCACCATCACTGCCCTATACCATTTCAGACAAATGGTTGTCCAATCTCATCTTCAAAACTTCCAGTGTTGGAGAATTCACAACTTCTGGAGGCAAATCATTCCACTGTTTAATTATTCTGTCAGGAAATAGAAGGAGGAATATGCCAATGTTTCTTCCAGGGGAGCCCAAACGCAGAGAAAAACATCATCATCAAATCCATAAAGCCAATCTAGGATAAACAGATCAGTAGTCAGAAAACAATAATTAAACATCAAAGGATTGCAATTTAGATGTACAACAATAGATAGATAATCTTTATTGGCACTTTTTTCTCCTGTGGGCACACTGGCACACACTAAAAATAAAATTCTGTTTGCTGTTCTCAAAACTGTACACATACATGACACACGTATAGATATGCTACACACACACACACACACACACACACACACACACACACAACCTAATATATATAAATCTTAATCACTGTCCATCTTGAATACATAGCGGAAAGAGACAGTTTGAGTGTTCACAAGGTTGATACTGTATGGAATAAAACCATGGCTAAATTTGGATGTTCTGCTTAGGATACCACAAAGCCTCCTCCCAGAAGGTAACAAGGCAAACAGGTGATGATGAGGATGTGTAGCAATAAAAGCATGCATTAGATTAAAATATATTTATTCAGTTGAATATCTAAATGCAATCTATTCTTGGGTCAACTGACACCCAGAAAATGCCCTGGCAAACCAGAAAATCTTAAGCTGTCATCTAAAATAGGAGCAGGATATACAGTATCTCCTTATGCAGGAGTGGAGAAGTTAGCAATAGCAATAGCAGTTAGACTTACATACCTCTTCATAGGGCTTTCAGCCCTCTCTACGCGGTTTACAGAGTCAGCATATTGCCCCCAACAACAATCTGGGTCCTCATTTTACCCACCTTGGAAGGATGGAAGGCTGAGTCAACCTTGAGCCGGTTAGATTTGAACCGCCGAACTGCAGCTAACAGTCAGCTGAAGTGGCTGCAGTACTGCACTCTAACCACTGCGCCACCTCGGCTCATAAATGCTGTGCCACCACCAAGAAGGTCCTCTTCTAAACCACCATACTGAGAACCCGATCCACAGGAGGGGCCCCAGGACAACTCTCCCTTGTTGATCTTAGCAAACGGTGTGACTGGTTGTCTTTCTAAGCCCAGCTGCTAAAATTCTTTCCAGTTTTCTAAATTAGAGTCAACCATTTTATTTCAACATCGAGGTTTAGCAAGAGACACTGCAGCTCTGCAATGACATAGCAAGCAACCAGTGATGGGTTTCAAATTGTTTTAGAACCTCTTCTGTAGGTGTGGCCTGCTTTGTGGGAGTGGCTTGCTGGCCATGTGACCGAATGGGAGTGGCTTGGCAGTCATGTGACTGGGTGGGCATGGCCAACTTGTAAAATGTGGTGAAACTCACTTAACAATGCTCTTGCTTAGCAACCAAAATGTTGGCTCAGAAACTCTGGCATTTGAAGCACACAAGTCTTGAAGCTGTCAAGTTACAAGATCCTTGCACCCCTACCCCTTTAGAAAAAAAACCCCAGGGGTGTTCAAACCTGACAGTTTTAAGACTTGTGGACTTCAACTCCCAGAATTCCTCCTCCAGTCATGTTGGCTCAGGAACTCTGGCACTGAAGTGTGCAAGTCTTAAAGCTGTCAAATTACAAGACCCTTGCACCCCTAACCCTTTAAGAAAAAAAACCCCAGGGGCGTTCAAACTTGACAGCTTTAAGGCTTTAAGGTTTAGATAGGATTCTTAGAGGCAGCCGGGGCGATTGGTGAGCCAGCCAATCAGTGAGTGGCGGGCGGGGCAAGCCTGGTGCAGACGGGCAGGGGGAGGGAACTGGAACTGGTTCTAAATGGCATGGTAGATTTATGAAACCTCTTCTATAGAAGAGGTTAGAACTGGCAGGAACCCACCCCTGCAAGCAACCCTGTGGAGCTACAGTATTTGGCAGCTGCATTCTGCACTGAGTTCCTGACCTGTCTAAAAAGAATAGCCTGATATAGAACCCATCTCAGACTGCTGAGGGAACCACCATAGGAATGTTTCCTTTTTTTTTATGACCTCAGAAATACGACTGCTCTACTGGCCCTGGTATTGAAACTGTGCCTCGTATGCTTCAGGGTGCAGAGCTCCAAATGATGACTAGGAGAATACTAATCATCTAAGGGAAAACAGTCCTTCCCAGCCATCCTTAAGAACTCTTTGTATAGGTTTCCCCATGGCCAGATACCGACAGGGTATAAACAGCTACAGCCACTCCTTGCCTGCTGCAGTATTTGTTTCCTCTCTCACCAATCAATACAGATGTAATTGAAATTCTCCCTAATCAAAGTCCCATCTCTTGTTATCAGCTCTGGTGGGACATGCTCCCACACCCCACAACTGCAGTGCGGCTCTGAAATTTTATCTCTTCTCTTCTCTTCTCCTCTTCTCTCCTCTCCTCCTCTTCTCCCTTCCCTTTCCTTCCCTCCCCTCCTCTTTTTCCTTTTCCTTTTCCTTGGTAAGAAATAGAGCAAAGCATGTTGCCTTTCCGAGAGCAAAGAAAGCAGGTAACTGTGGGACTGAATGGAAAGAAAAGAAGGGTCGTGCTGTGAGAATTTAACTACATAGATCAAGGTGCTGTTATGAGGGCTTAATTACACATGCGATTAAATGCCTGCTCTTATGGCTGGGTGTTTTCAAAGCAAGCAAGACTCGGTAAAAAACGACACCAGGAATGTCCAGAGGTGCCTGTTTGTCACCAGCGCTACACCTCTGCCTTTCCCCTCAAAAGATATTAAAAGTGTGTAGTTGCATCTTTTGCATCTTGATTTTTTTTTCTCTTGGAAACTTCATGACTAGTACAGGTTGGCACTTCTAATTTCCAAAGTGGTCTGACATTCCAATGCTAAGTAATGAGATGTTTTGTAAGCTGCCCAGACTCACAAATGTCAGATGGTTGTCTATGTAAAAGGAAGGAAGGAAGGAAGGAAGGAAGGAAGGAAGGAAGGAAGGAAGGAAGGAAGGAAGGAAGGAAGGAAGGAAGGTTGCCTCCTTTGAAAAGTTTTCTTTAGGTCACTGTTCTGACCCCCTCCTCTGTCCAGTAACGAAAGCCGAGACATGCTTAATGAAAATGTCCTTTAATAACAAGACCAGAATCTCAGTGGCTGAAAGCCAAGTAAACAAACAGATAAGGACCTTGGCAGCAAGGTTGACAAACCTTGGCAGCAATTCAGACAAACTCTGGCAGCAATCCAGCCTGCCAAGTTAGTTTCTCTTTAGTCAAAGCGTTGACTTCTACAAGAAGGGTGTGGCACAAGCATTCTTTTTTATAGTCTGGAGAGGAGCCTAATAACCATCAGCTGAGTGTAATTACATCCTGTAATTATGTAGCTGTTCTTGACACCGAGTACCTCTTTGACAGCGTGCATCCCGGAACAACTCACTGCTGGCTTCTGGATCACTCTCCCTTATCTCCTCCCCACTGATCCAAGGCTCAGGCGCCACCTGGTGGCCAACCAGTCTCTCTGCGCCCCGCTGGGAGTCGGAACCCTGTCCAGGGTCCTCCATATCCTCCAGGGCTGACTCATAGGGCCCCTCGCTGTCGGAGTCTGGTGGCAGCTCCAACGGCTCCTGCTGGGCCACAACAGGTCACTATCAGCACTGAAACCACTAAACAAATATCAGGAGCTTGACCCAACTAATGAATATAGTTTTGTTGCAGCAGATTGAGGTTTGCAATCTACTTACGAAAGACCAGGACTCGAGACCATGAAGGTGCGAGAGAAACAGGTTTATCGATGCATCGAGTTCAGCGTGCTAACACACCAAAATCTGAACTGCCCGGGCTCTGCCCAGGATGCTACTTTTATGCTGTGTTCCACACTGTGCATTCTCAAGGCGTTTCCATACACGAGACAAACATGACATTTGGAAAAGGAGAAGTTCATTTTGGAATGTTACAAACAGAGAAGTACATAGGAAAAATACAAAAAGAGAAGTTATTTTAATATCTTAAGCTCTCGGACATTTCACCTCTGTTCTATCTTACGCCCACGCCTGGCTTCCTGCGCCCCTCCTTTACAGCGTCTTGCCACACTGTCCCCGTAATATTTGTAATCCTCATGAGGGAGTTGGAGAGAAAGTTCACTCAAGCTAAAGATCAAGCTAATATGAAGTCATAGTTTTCAGCCTATTAGGACCACCTAACCTGGCCAGCCACTGGTGGGTTTACCTGTGCACCCCCTCCTGCATCAATTTCAACATGTCACCCTTAATTGTCTGTCTTTGAACATCTGAAAAACTATACATTCTCTCAATTACTTTTTTTCCAGTCGTTCAGCTCTGATTAGTCTAAACCAGAATGAATCAATTATTTGGATTTCTTTTCAATGTCCTTTTAAAAACGAATTGTGAAAAAGAGGGGTGAATGAGATAATGCCTCGGTCACTGTCATGTCACAGTATATTTTCTGAATTACAGCATCTTAAGACACGCTTCAGAAAATGCTTGGGTGATTGACAGCATACGTCTTCCCTTCATCCCCATTTTATGCATTCTGTGATGACATTTGCTAGAAGAATTGTGCAATGGGACACCAGAGTCCTCAGCATTTCCATTTTCCCAGCAAGGGTATCAAACAGGGGAGAAAAGGCTTTCATTTTATTCTCCATCCAGCTCTGATCCTATTGATTATCAGTTCTGCTCTTCTTTCTCTCACGGATGCAACTGGTATTTAAATCCAATAATATCTGCCTTCTGGATGCAAAGATATATTGAAAGTTAGTGGGTTGACTTTTCTCTCTTGAGGCTCTCATGCCAAGCATGGGACTAGTTCTATGGATGAATGGATGGATGGATGGATGGATGGATGGATGGATGGATGGATGGATGGCTTCCCCACCACCACCTTTACATTTAAGGGTGAGATAGTCAGTTCTTTCTAGCATTTTTCTCCCATGGGTGCACACCAGAGGTGATATTCAGCAGGTTCTGACCATTTCTGGAGAACCAGTAGCAGAAATTTTGAGTAGTTCGGAGAACCAGTAAATACCACCTCTGACTGGCCCTGCCTCCATCTATTTTCTGCCTCCCGAATCCCAGCTGATTGGGAGGAAATGGAGATTTTACAGTATCCTTTCCCTGCCATGCCCACCACACCACACCCACCAAACCATCCCACACCCACAGAACAGGTAGTAAAAAAATTTGAATCCCACCACTGGTGCATACAAAAGAAGCACAGCTAGCAGCAAAAGTGGAAAGAGCTGGAGCCAAAATGGGTGATTTGGAACGACATAGACTGCTGAGTGCAGCCTTTGAAGTCCAGATTGCAACTTTATTCAGGAGTGAATGAGTATTTGAGGATCCGGCAGACTGTTTGAGACGTGACTTTCAAGCTCTTCCCAAAACCAATCTACTCTATATTAAAACAAACTCAAATATTCCATTGCTCCCCTTAGCTATTGTCTGGGGTGGGGAGATGTGATGGGTCAGCAGTTGAAGATGCTAAGCTTGTCAGATGAAAAGTTGATAGCTCGGGTATGAGCACCATGCAATGAGGTGAGTCCCCCCTAATAGTTACCACTTTGGTGGGAAGCGAACAGTGTTCCATGCATCTTTGGTGTATAGCCAAATGACCACAAAAATGTATTTGGATAATAGTGGCTCCCCTCAGCCAAGAAACACCAGAGATGAGCACCGCACCCCGAGTCGGACATGACTGGACAGGGAAACCGGTACCTTTTGTTGTCCTTGGTGGGGGGGGGGGGACTACTAGCACTGTCCCCGGGAATTTTTTTCTCTGTACTCCTCTAACTTTATTATGTACTTCTAGCTGTCCAAGAGCAACTAAAACCAGTTGTAAAATGCTATTATGGTAAAGCACCAACTCATAGTCCACCTAAGCCGAATGGCTGAGCCTGCTTTGACCACTTCATATGATCTACTCAGCTCATCTACAGTGGAGATGAATTGGTAGCCTTCACTGTGTCATTAGGAAGCTGCATTTACCTTCGCTGTTTGGGATGGAACTGCTTTGGCTGATACGCCCAAGCCTGATAAATTGCAACCCTTGAGTGATTCTTTCTTGACACATCCTCTTAATCTTCTCCTTGACTAATTTTTTTTTTTAGTTGGGGATGGTGGTAATGAAAGTCTTAATGACTCTGGCAAGTTTTTCTGCTTCCATCAAAGTCAGTTAAAATGTTGTCAATGTGATTAAAATCCCTCCGACGTTCTTTAAACAGCTCGCTTGAATTGTATGCAAATTAAATCACTTTTAAAATAATATGTTTATCAAGACTGCCTGCTCCAAAAAGATTTATAGTTATATGTGGGGCATTAGGTAGTTGTGCTCACAGTTATAGCTATATGTGGGGCAACCGGTAGTCATGTGTACAATAGAGTCTAGAGAATACATTTGTAGGTTGTCTGTGGATGAAGCTTAGATCCTCATTGTAAATCATGTTTTGACCCTTAGACTGGGCGAGATACTTCAACAGGATTGAAAAGCTGCCTTCATTTGAAATCTGAAGTCTAATGGCCGGCTCATGTCAAATTGGGAAGGCTGCCCCCAAGGGATGGTCCAAAAGCTTAGAGAGAGGGGGGAGGGAGGGAAGGAGAGGGAGGGAGAGAGAGGGGGGAGAGGAGAGAGAGTGGGGAAAGAGAGAGGGAGAAGGAATTGAACTGACTTCGGGCCAGCTGAGCTGAACCAACCATGAAAAAATCTTCCTAGGTAGAATGTGAAGACAAACAGTTCTTGACAATGGCTATGGATGGAGGAAAGTAGTTGCCATGGAAAGGCCATTTCCAAGGGAAAAAGCAAAGGAAGGAAGGAAGGAAGGAAGGAGGGAAGGAAGGAAGGAAGGAAGGAAGGAAGGAAGGGACAAGGATTGCTGGTTGAGGAGCAAAGAACAGACGTATTTTGAAAGTGAAAACAACATGGATTTTAAGAGAAGGGAATCCATCACACTACAACACAGATGAAACTGAGAATCCGAAGAGGAATTATAGAAGGAAGTGTATAAAGGAAGACTATCAAAAGAACATGAAGTGGATGATTCAGTGAAGTAAAGGGAAATTATTATTGTCAACCCTAACCTGTAAATTTACAGCTTACAGTTCCCATCATCTTTAGCCAGCATGGTGTAAAGGAGCCAAAGCTGACCTTGGGCAACCATTATTAAAACACAAGCTTTGCTCAAGAAGTGTGGACAAGAAACAAAATATTGCCCTATCTTGTGGTATATGAAGAACAGAACAGAAAACACTGCCAGAATTTCAAATTTCTATAATTATAACTTACCTCAATCAAGTACTGGTATTTCTTGTGGTTATCTCGGTGGACATGTGATCATGGCAGCCCCAGAAGAGGATAGTGTAGTCCACTGTGACACAATCAGATTGTAAATAATATTTTCAGTAGAACTCTAGAAATAGACCTTGATCTTGGCCATGTCTCACTGTAATGGCACTCTCAGAATTTGAGCAAAACAGTTTTCAGATCATGGCAGAGGAAAAAACACATGGATATTTTGGGCTTAAGTAAGGCATCAGTCCATCCATTAGAAAGCCTGTGGCAAAGAGGATCAGACATTCTGCCTTTATAACTCAGTAATGACTGTGGATCAAAATATATGCAAGTAATTTCCAAGAATCTGCAACCTAACCCTTTTTCCCCGCTATTAAATCTAATTTATGAAACTTGTGAATTGTGCTCCCTTGGTTGCACACTGCTGTAGAGGTCTGATATGTTCCTTCCTCTGTAATGAGAAGGGGAAAAATGGGGGTATATCTCCCATTTATGTAATCTATTTAGAAACCCACTGGATATGTCCTAAGTCTAGAAAGATGAATGGATGCCAACCAAATTCAAGACAACAGTGAAATGAAGCAGATGATAGCTTTGACATTTTAAGCTCTAAACTGGGGCCAGAAATATTTCAAAATTTCCAGCTACAGATGTGAAGCTGCCAAGCATTTTATTCTATTCCTGAGGTTTACCATGGGTGTTGTTGGCAAATTTATAATATACAGGTTGGGAGCCAAAGAAGATACACAGAGGAGAAGACACCAGGATAATTATAATTAATAAGAAGGATTTATGAATGAAAATCCAGTACTTGCAACATCTGAGAGATTCCTCCCCCAACTTCCACAGTGAGCCAAAGTGACAGGGAGGGAATTGCAATGAATTGATCCCAAGACAGAATCCCAATTCTATCCCACAGGATGCAAAACAGGCATTTTTTAACCAATTTATCTCAATGGGTCTTTTGAGAACCATATTTTATTGGGTGCTTTGCTGTCACTTTAAGCCATGGCTTATTTTAAATGGCTGCTGATTTTCTTTGTAGGGGTTTGCCTTTTAGACTGGGTTTTTGTGGTGTGTTGTATCTGATTGATTTTATATAAACCAACCTTATACACTTTTTTTTTGTCAAAAGCATGGGTATAAATAAAATTAACTGTGGCAATGACAACACAGCTGACTTTTCACTGCCTTTTCTCTTCTTGACTTTTATGCTCTTTTATTTCCATTCTGCCTACTCCTTTGGAAATGGACTTTTTTTATATGAAGGCCTGTTTTCTTTCAGATCCCTGCAAAAGATTTGAGTTTGGATTAGCAGCTGTATAGGAAAAGGTGGGAAATGACTGTATTTTTCAGGAAGGAAAAGCCACAATGTAAGTACTTATTTTAAAGTAACATAGAATCTATGTTAACCTCTGCTTTAGTTCAATGTATTCCAGTATATCGTGCTCGGAAAAGAAAAAGAAAGGAGGATGCTTTTCCTTGCTTAAAGTGAAATTGACTATGAACTGAAACCCTAAAAGAAGATTGACAAGATTCTGGGTAAAATAGGGTCTTAAAGATTTGTATAGATGTTATTTATTACTACGTACTAGAAGTTTTAAGTATACTGAAAGCTTTTATTTGTTCTGGTTGCTGGTCTAAGACTGTAATAATAAATTGTTGATTTGTATAATGGGAAGAGTTTGGAAGGGACATCACAGAGAGGAGAGGACCAACCTATTCTCCAAAGTACTTGAGGGCAAGGCAAGAAGTAAGAGTTGGACATTTAACAAAGAAAGATCCAACTTACAATTAAGGAGAAATTTCCTGTGGGTGAGAACAATTAATCAGTGGAACAACTTTCCTCCAGAACTTGTGGGTGCTCCAACACTGTAGGTTTTTAAGAAGATATTCGACAGCCATTTATTTGTCTGAAAGGATGTAGGGTGAGGGTGAGGGTTTCTTCTCTGATTTGGTGGATTGGTTTCCAAATATTTCGTTACCAGGCTAGGTAACATCTTCAGCAGATTCAGTCTTCTTGTTTATAAGGGCTTCATGTGGCCAGTAGGTCTCTTGATGGGTCAGGTGTGGGTGTGTCAAGTGAGGGGCTTGTGATGGGTCTTGTGATAGGGAGGTTACATCAAGTGAGGGTCATTGGAAGGTGAAGTGCTGGTTGGGGGGTTGCAGAAAGAGAGTGAGAGAGAGAAACACACACACAGAGAGACACACAGAGAGAGAGAGAGAGAGCAGAGAGAGAGAGAAAGACAGAGAGACAGATAGACAGACACACACACACAGAGAGAGAGAGAGAGAGAGAGAGAGAGAGAGGAGACACACACACATAGAGAGAAAGACAGAGAGACAGAGAGACAGAGAGAGAGAGACAGAGAGAGAGACATAGAGAGAGAGAGACAGAGAGACAGAGAGAGAGAGAGGAGACACACACAGAGAGAAAGACAGAGAGACAGAGAGACAGAGAGAGAGAGACAGAGAGAGAGAGGAGACACACACAGAGAGAAAGACAGATAGACAGATAGACAGTTAGACAGTTAGACAGACAGAGAGAGACACACAGAGAGACATAGAGAAAGAGAGGAGACACATACAGAGAGAAAGACAGAGAGACAGAGAGACAGAGAGAGAGAGAGAGAGAGAGACAGAGAGAGACAGAGAGACAGAGAGAGAGAGACAGAGAGAGAGAGGAGACACACACAGAGAGAAAGACAGAGAGACAGATAGACAGTTAGACAGACAGAGAGAGACACACACAGAGACATAGAGAGAGAGAGGAGACACACACAGAGAGAAAGACAGAGAGACAGATAGACAGATAGACAGAGACAGAGAGATAGAGAGAGGGAGAGAGAGAGGAGACACACACAGAGAGAAAGACAGAGAGACAGATAGACAGTTAGACAGACAGAGAGAGACACACACAGAGACATAGAGAGAGAGTGGAGACACACACAGAGAGAAAGACAGACAGACAGACAGACAGAGAGAGAGACATAGAGAGAGAGGAGACACAGAGAGAAAGAGAGAGACAGAGAGTGAGAGAGACAGAGAGAGAGACAGACACACACACACACACACACAGGGAGGGAGGGAGGGAGAGAGACAGAGAGAGACAGAGAGACAGAGAGACAGAGAAAGATGAACAACACACCGGAGGCCAGATGTGGCAAGAGGTGACTGGGAGGGGAGATGTGAGGCAGGGCCAGGCGGGGCAAATAATTTAACAGCTGATTCTCTGCCCTAATGACTGGCTGGGTAGGTGTGACTGGGGAGATCATGTGACTGGGTGGGAGAGAGTGATGTCGAGTTGGCCATGCACACCCAGTCACACTGGTTGCTAATTCATTTATTTATTTTCTTTTCTGTGTCCAAATGGCTCTGAGTGTTTAAGGTGGCAGACTCCTGTCCTAGGCAAACATGAACTGATGAAGGAGAAATGAAGGGAAAACAAGCCATGGGTTGGCTTGAGCTTTTTCTTTAAGAGCCACGTTTAATTTCAGGGATGCTGGAGCATCAGGTGTTCTGAAACCAGGTACCTTGAAATCATTTTCATTTCTATGTGTGGCTGAATATTTGCATGAGGGGAAGAAGGTAAACAGCTCCATATATATGGAGGCATAGAACAACTATATTTCAGGGAGCAATGAGGTGCATATGGATCATAACACTGAAACTAGAAACAATTTCCCAACAGATATGAAACCAGAAAAACAAAATATGTGATCTTCACAAGTAATGAGATTTTTTTTTTTACTGGATGCTTGGTTGTGCACTCTAAGAAGATAAACAACTGCTGGAAAAAATGAATTTGCAAGCACCTGAGGGCCTTGATTGTTACCTGTGTCATTTGTAAATAATGATAAAGCAATGCTAAATCTAGATAAAAATGTAAGGCTTAGAGTACCTATTTTGAATGACTATAGATGTTTGCAAGGAATTTTGGGCAATTAAGCTCTAACCCTCAAATGATATTCAAGTGCTTGAAATCATTGAACAATTGAGTATAACCATGTCATTATTATTTTTTTAAAAAACATGTCTGTTTGCTTCTGCCTTGACAAAGCACATTTAGAAATCCATGTGCAAACCAGTAATATTTTACACTACTCTTCCCTGGAGAATTCTGGGGTTTTGAACTCCACAAATTTTGGTTAAAGTTGCCAAAATTGGACACCCCTGTTCTACATTCAAGAGAACTTAGCCTGCATGGTTCCCTTTACTAACATCCGTACCCAGTTTGCAAACTCATTGAATCAGAGGTGGGTTGCTCCCGGGTTGGCCCAGATTGAGTGAACCGGTAGTAGCGGTGGCAGGAGGCCCCGAACTGATAGTAAAAAAATTGGCAATCCACCACTGCATTCAATCCGTTTTTGTTTTTTTTTTTGCAAAATCATGTATCACTAAATGAATGGCTTTTAAAAAGAGATTGGACAGCCACTTGTCTGAAATGGTCAAGGGCAGAAGTGGCTTGCTCCCGGTTTGCCCCAGTTTAGCCGAACCGGTAGTGGGGGCAGCGGGAGGCTCCGCCCACCCACTCAGACATTTCTGTGCATGTGCAGAAACATGGCGCGCGTGCGAGAGCATGCACGCACAAGCGAACCATTAGTAAAACCAGTACAAACCGACCACTGGACAAGGGTCTCTTGCTTGAGCAGGGGGTTGGACTAGAAGATCTCCAAGGTCCCTTCCAACTTTGTCATTCTATGATTCACTTCACTAAAGTGAATTTATTCTGGCTGCAATCAGCTACATTTGATTCCCCCCCCTCCTTTTCCTTTCTTTTCCTTTCTGTTCCTTCCCTTCCCTTTCCTTTTCTCTCTTCTCTTCTTTGCCTTAAGTTTTTTTTTTCTGCTGCTGGAATATTTTTCTCTTACTTATTAACCCACCACACCTACTATTAGAAGCTCCAATACAAAGTAAAACTGGCTTTTCTTTCCAACTTTTAAAATATACCAGCAATCAGTCCCCCGTTGCAATACCACAGTAGAGCTGTGTGAGCAGATCAAATGATTGCAATAGCCTTTCATGAAGCTTGGAAAGTGTGGAAAGGATGAAAGAATAATCCTCCATCCAGGTAGTTCCTAATTCCAGACTTTTCAAATGTTAAGTAAAGTTATCCAGATCTGTTCCAAGGTGACTTTCTAGGAGTCTCCCTGCTCTCTAAATTCAGGCCCCGCGGCAGCTGTGTATGTTCTAGAGGCAGGCATGTTGAGACTTTCGTGTTTTTCATTCCTCAAGTCCTCAAAGGCAGTTTGAAGGCAGCCCATGATTTCTTCATTTTTGCCAGTTTGAAAAGCTGAGGATAAGAAGCCAAAAACATTGCAATCCCTGGAGCTTCTGCAGAACCCATAGCAACAAAAATTCCTTTACCTAAGCCAGGGGTGTCAAACTCAAGACCTGGGGTGGGGGGGATCCGGGCTGCAGGGTACTTAGATCTTGCCCACAGGGCTGCCATGGAAACAGCCCTATGAATCAGTCCATGGTACTTCTGCCAGCAAAAAGAGAGCTCGGGAGGGCTGCATGCGGCCCTTCCCAGCTCAATTTTTGCTGGCAGAGCTCTTGGGCCACCACAGGCACCCCCAAAATGAGTGATGTTGAACTGGCCATTGCCACCCTGGCCATGCCCACCCCAGTCCCCTGAGGTCAAACACAACCCTGATGCAGCCCTGAATGAAATCGAGTTTGACACTCCTGAATTAACCCAAATCGGGCTGCAAAGTCTGGGCAACCACTAGATGGCAAGAAAGAGATATCAGAAAGTAACTGTTTGCTGCCATCTAGTGGTCTTCCAAATGCTTGTAGCTGCCATCTGAGAGCTTACCTCAGTGTTTCTCAACCTTGGCAATTTTAAGTTATGTAGATTTTACTTCCTAGGATTCTCCAGCCAGTCATGAAGTCCAGTTGTGTTATAGTTGCTAAGGTTGAAAAACACTGGCCTACCCTATGTACCATCCCAATCAAAAGGGGGGAGAGGAAAAAAGGGAGGGGGGATTCCAATGCCTACCATAGTGGTGGAGAAAAAAAAATTAACCTTTTCTTTCAATCTTCTTGTTTTTCTTCTCTTTTATATTTTCTGTAATGCGTTTTATCTTTGATCTTTACATTTGTAAACTTTAATGCTATGAAAAAAGAGAAGGGAGCTGTTAAAAATTTCATATCAATTTCACCCATGTTTGCAACTTGAATTGCTAGAATTTCTTTGCTGGAGCTAAAGCTCAGATGCCAAGAGGAAGAATGAAGCAAGAGTTCCCTACAATGGAGGAAGAGCACTACAGCATCTTAAAAGGAAAACTAGCTCCACCAAAGATTCATACTCTGTCCTGTTCATGTTATAGGAAAATAGAGATTCAGAACTGCTCTCAGTTTGGTACTAAGGTCCTGTGTGGAAATGCCATGTGGCTACATGCTCCCCAAAATGAAAGGAGAGGGGTTATTTTTAAAAAAATAAACTGAACATAAATACAACAGAATGGTCCATTAACTAAGGCAGGGCCATCAAACTCCCGACCCATGGGCTGGATGTGTCCAGTGGTGGGATTCAAATAATTTAACAACTGGTGCTCTATCCTAATGACCAGGTGGGTAGGCGGGGCTTAGTGATCATGTGACCGCATGGGCATGGCCAACTCAACATCACTCACGTCGATGGGCACTTTGCCTTAGCTGTTACAATGTAATAAGGGTTAACCGGAGAGGCAGTTTCTGTAAGCAGGGCAATAAAGATTAAGCTAGAAACAACACCAGAATGTTTCCTTCCTGCCTTCCTTACAGGATTAGTCCTGTAAAGTGGAAAAAAACAAAATGAGATTTCTTCCAACAACTGGTTCTCTGAACCTCTTAGAAAGTTAAGAACCGGTTCTCCCGAATAGGTGCGAACTGGCTGAATCCCACCACTGGATGTGTCACACGTTTGCCACGCCCATGCCTGGTTTAGCGAAGGGGGAAAAGGTCCCAATACGTCACGTGTTGCAGCTGTGATGACATGAGTTTGACACCTCTGAACTAAGGAATTTGCTAAGATTAGGGAGACCTAGATTAAAACCCTCTCACAACCATGGAAATTGCCTAATTACTCTTTAGCCCAATGTGTATTGATGTGGATACAAAACAGAGAGAGAAAGAGAAAGAGGTGGGGAAGGAGGGGGTGGGTTCTCCATGGAAGCCATCTTTAGCTCCTGTAGGAAAAGTGAAATGTAAATCAAACTAATATAAGTATTAAAAAAAAGATTTTACATGTGATAATAGGATTGTTGAGACTTAAAAAGTATGTTGAGATAGGCTATCTTAATGTAGGGATTATAGATGCAAACTTCAAGGAATGATTGCTATAATATAAACAAAGATGTATCCAACTAATCTGTATCCATTGGCTGTCCATGCACTGGACTTTGGCAGCTATCTCTGCTTTCTCTTCTTAATTATTTTTACCTTTCTTAAATCAAATCCAGACTTTTTTTTGGTCCAGTATAAAATAGGGCATGTAGCCTACACTTATCCAAAGAGAGTAGAGTTATCACGTCACTTTTGCTGGTTGGGTATCATGGAAGATCATGTCCAAAAACATTTAGAGGGCATCATGTTGGTGAAAACTGACTGAGATAATGTACGCAAATTCAGTTTGGGAATTGTGGAAGGTGGAAAGAGTTTCTGAGAGTAACCTGCTACATGAACAACTGCCACATAAGTTAGATAAAAATATGTATCATCATATCCTGTATAGTTCTTAGCTGCCAGGATGCTTCTCATTCCCATTGGTTGAGCAGTGCTGATGTCACAATGAAGTTAAAAGCAGAAGGCCCTCATCTAAACAACATATCACAAACAGGCCTCCAGGGGAGATCAAGAAAGACAAGGGAAAAGGTGAACCAGGCTGGGAAGTCAGAGAGGGAAGAAGCAGGAAGCCAAAGAAAAAGTAAGTGGAAGAGACTGCCGTATAAAATTTTAAGAGGAGGTCATTTAAGAAAGAATGAGTAGAGCACATGGGGACGAGATGAACAACCAGTGAGGAAGGTACTGGGACATTGAAAAGATATAATTTCTCTGAATATAGATTTTTTTGAGAGACTCCAGAGAGTCCGATGCTGTAGTCAATGATAGTAGGCTTGTTGGATAAGAAATAATAAAATAAAATAAAATAATAAAATAATAAAATGATTGTGCTGATCTTAGAGGTGAAAAAACCTAGGAAGAACTTCATGGCCAAAAAATGATCGACAAGATCTTAATGACCTCTGATTTCATTTATATCCCACTATCTTTTCATGCCAAACTCAGCGTTGCACACTTGATGAAAGTATTTATTTCTTTCATTAGATTTAGATGCCACCAAACTTCCTAGTAAACTTCAAAAACCTCATTGATCAGATTTAACTCAACCTAGCTTCAACCAGCGGGCATCCTTCAGTTGTATTTTGAGAAGGCAGTTTTCTAATATTTCAACATCCATGTGACTGTTGATGAGGCCATAACTTTTAGCAGGCAGCCAAATGAGCACAATACTAGTTCATTTGAGGTATTGATTGAATCTCTATCCTATTACCATTCCCTCTCCTCCACTTTCTTTCTTTTGCTCTGTCTCTCATTAGCTCCTGTCTCTCCCTACTATAAATAGTTTTTAATTGCTGGCTTTGGTGCCCTCTCTTTCCTCATCTCTCATCTGTCTCTTCTATAGGGGCTTTGTCAGCAAGAAGGAATTTGAGATAGAATCATTCAAAGCTTGGCATTTGGTACAAGAATAAAGGCCCATCCTATGGGGAAAAGCTGATTTTTTTTTTAAAAAAAAGAACATTTAAAAACAATATACTATGTGTGTGTAGAAAGAAGAAAAAGAGGGGAAATATAAAAATTAAATCTAATAAATAATGTTTACCAGTGTGATGAAGTAATTTTTTATATTCATACATGATTAATGATACCTGAATATGCTTGATCCCAAATAGCACCAAAAATCTACGCAGAATACGAATAACAGAAAAACAAATAATACCTAATAAGTTATATAGTAAAATTATGCCATTGTAAATTGCAATGAATTCCATGGTAGTGTAGGTTGTTACGACGCACACTGAAGACCATGGGGGTTCTCTATCACTTTAACAGATTGAGGTCAACAGTGACATAGATGCAGAGTGGAGAGATGAAAACAAGACTCAAAACTTGATGCTGTTTCTGAATGTGGATTCAGTGCTTCAATCCTCAATGCTATTCATTAAATTTGTTCACCAATAGGAATTGGAGATATGGGTCTGGAGGACTTTGAGCAGGTTCTCCTATTGCATTATCCATCCTTAGAAGAAACATTAAGTTCTTATTTGGCTTTCCCTTGGGGAATTCTGTAAACCTTCAAAGGCAAAGGTATAGTATATTTGTGGGTGGTTAACATGTGGTAAAAGAGCCATGTGCAAGGTTTCCAACTCCATGGTGAACCATAGTATGGACTGAGGTCCCATTGATAATTTCACAGTTGAACAATAATTGTTCCCATCAGAGGTAGGTTCTTACCAGTTTGCACCAGTTCGGTAGAACCGGTTCGTCAAATCTACCGAACCGGTTAGAAGAGGTTTCACCAGAAAGCAGGCCACACCTACAGAAGAGGTTCCAAAAATTTTTGAAACCCACCCCTGACACACACACACACACACACACACACATATATACACACACAGAGAGAGAGAAAGAAACAGAAAGAAATAAATAAAAAAGAAAGAAAGAAAGGAAAAAATGAGAGAGAGATGAAAGAAAAAAAGGAAAAAGGGACAGAGAGACAAAAGGAAGGTGAGAGAGAGGGGGGGAGAGAGAGAGAGAGAGAGAGAGAGAGAGAGAGAGAGAACACATGGCTGGCAAGCCACTCCCACCAGTTCTCATGGCCGGAAAGCCAGTCCCACAAAGGAAGCCACACCCACAGAGTAGGTTCAAAAAAATTTGAAACCCATGACTGGTTCCCATGATCATAATAGTATATTTTTCTGATACTCGGAATGCCCCATCAGCATTGGCAAATATATTGAGTTTAGGTGAGCAAGTTCCAAGAAGCCAATATGGAGAAATGAATCTGTGGTGAATCCAATCTTGATATGAAGGAATAGCTCCTTTAGGGGAATGAGCTTGCTTTCAAAGACAGAAATACTTAACTGACCTATTAAAAACCATTGTTTGACATCATCTCTCCAGTTTCGTTCTTCACCTCCATTCAAGTCCCCTGCTAAGCTCTCCATAGAGAACCAATGTTCTTTTATCTTCCCTTTATTGGGATTCTCAAAATGCGGATAGCTTTGTTTTTCATCTCTGGGGGCAAAATGGGGAATAGATCCAGACCTTAATGTCCCTCTTGGTTCACAAAGCTCTAATTGAGGATGAAATGCTAGTTCAGTGCTGGGGCATTTGCTTTGCATGCATTCAGTTGGTGATATCTCTAGGAATGATTAGCATATGTTTCTGCAAATCAGTGGCTAGACTCATATATTGCCCTAACCATGTTTATTTAACCACAACATATTGGAAAAACCACAGTTGTTTGCAGTGGCGGGATTCAAATAATTTAACAACTGGTTCTCTGCCTTAATGACCATCTGGGTAGGTGGGGCTTGGTGGTCATATGACTGGGTGGCCATGGCCAACTCAACATCACTCACGTCGATGGGCGCTTCGCCTTAGCTATTACAATGTAATAAGGGTTAACTGGAGAGGCAATTTCTGTAAGCAGGTCAATCAAGATTAGGCTAGAAACAACACCAGAATGTTTCCTTCCTGCCTTCCTTACAGGATTAGCCCTGTAAAGTGGGAAAAAACAAAAGGAGATTTCTTCCAACAATTGGTTCTCCGAAGTGCTTAGAAAGTTAGCAACCGGTTCTCCTGAATAGGTGCGAACTGGCTGAATCCCACCACTGGTTGTTTGGGATCATTACAGCAATCCAGGTCCTATAGTCTACAAAATGGATAGAGTCACACCAAGTGCTGAACAAAATTAAATCACATTGTGGCTTGATTGTACAAGTAATTTCTGAACTCACAACTACCTTTGGAACTGGAGCTTCCATTGCTAAGTGATGCAGTTTGTCAAATGACTTGCACCCAATTTTTATGATGCTTTTCGCCATGGTCTTTTAACAAATCACAGGGTCGATAAGCAAATTTGGCTTCCTCCATTGGCTTTCTTTGTCAGAAGTCTGGGAAGCTTGTGAACGGCAATCATATTATTATGAGACACTGCAACAGTCGTAAACACATGCCAGTGGCTAAGTGTCCAACTTTTGATCTTGTGACTGTAGGGATGCTGCAATGGTTTTAAGCATGAGGACCAGTCATAAGTCTTTTTTTTTCAGTAGTGGCTTAATTTCAAACATTTGTTAAATAATCAAAAGTAAAGGACCATCTGTATTCAATACTGAATAAAGGACAGCCTGTATTCAATATTGAGCCATTACAGTGTTAGGGGCACCCTCTATAGCAGGGGTGTCAAACTCAATTTCATTGAGGGCTGCATTAGGGTTGTGGTTGATCTTGTGGGCTGGATATGCATGGCCAGGGTTGGTGTGGCCAACTCAATGTCACTCATGTCAGGGGCGACTGTGGTGGCCTGGGTGGGGCAGGGGAAAACCATTTTCTCCAGCAGAGGAAGGCTAGACCAGGGAGAGCGCCAAATCCTTGCCCTCCAGATGAACCTCCCCATCACTCTCAGGTCAGGCAGCACTGTCTGGAGGACCACCAGACAGCGGCGCAGGCTGTCCAGAGCCCTAGACAGCTGAGGGCAAGCACTCACGTCAGCACCCACCCCAGCCCTCAAGCTCCCAGGGCACCAGGACCCCCCAGTCCTAAGCTCTGTTTTTGGCCGCAATGGCCTCTTGCAGTGGTCTGCCAGTGAACACATGTGCACAGTCCTCCTGAGCTCCGTTTATGGTAACAGACTGCTGCAGGAAGCCATCACAGCCAAAAATGAAACTCAGGAGGGCTGTGTGTGGCCCTCCCGAGCTCCGTTTTCACTGATAGAGGGACTGCAGGCTGGTTCTTCAATGTTTCCAGGATAGCCCTGCAGCCCAGATCTGTGGACAGAATCCAGCCCATGGGCCTTGAGTTTGATACCCTTGCTCTATAATGTCAAGTTACAAAAATAGACAAGTACATTACACAGAAACAGAGAGTTCCTTAATCCAATCCCTGCCTAAGAGACATCATCATTTTGAGCTGGAACATGCAAGCCTATTGCTATAGGTTTTAAAATTAACAAGGCTGGCAGAAAATGTATTTTCTTTTAATTCACATTACCATGTGTTTTTTATTGCTACGATACCTTAATAAACCTGATATAAGCTTTAATAACCTTAGTTTCTTCAGAATTTGATCTATTCTTATTCATGCTTTGAAAGTAAAATAATTATGGTCTTTTTACAGTATTGGATAAAAGTGCAATTTTAAAAGTGGAGTCTCGGGAGATCAAATCTGTTTCAGAGTCCAATTGCCTGGCAGGCTGAACCCTTGGGCTAATTGTGATGATGCTGGCAGCCTGATAGGTTATTATTGCTGGAGCTGAACTAAACACTTAGTCATTTTAATTTTCAAAAAGGAAACATCTCAAACATTTTTCCATTTCCTTGAAATCCTTAATTACCTCCCCGAGTCATTTGATTTATTTTATGTGCTGCTCGCTATCTTTCTCCTTGGTTATGACTTCTTCCAAGATAACTTCAACAGAATATAAGAAGGCCAGGACGTTATAAAGCACAAGCGTGCTCAGATCAGAAGATACAATTTGAGCAGCCTGTTTCCTCTTGAACTGATGCCTTTTCCTGCAGTTCAACTCAGGCTGCCTCTGAATCTTAAGTGTCACCCACTGACGAACAGTAGCGATGAAGAAACGGCAATAACTTTTTTTTGTTGTTATTCTGAATTGGAAGCAATTTCCAAGAACTGTGACCGTTTATGAGAAGCTCACATTTCTGATAAATGGTTATCACGATTCTTGTGTTAGGCAACTTTAGATATTCATTTGTTTCTAAAGACTGATAACTATTTCCTGGCACAGTTGGATGAAATCTGCAAGCGTTGTGTTCCTCCTTGAGCGGCTAAAGCTTGTCAATTTTCAGATTATGGCATTTGGGGTCTCTGTGGGCCATTGTTGTACAAAATTATAGGTACTAGAAACGTGACCCCAGCTAAGATGCCTACATCAGATCAGAGTAAATACAGTGATTTAATGAATGTGTCTAAATTTTGGGAGGACTGCTATTTGCTTCCATCTTCTTTCATGTTTCTGAAGAGGCAGGTTGTATTAAAACAACATATTCCCCATAATTCCCATTTGAAACACTTCACAAGGAAAAGTAGAGGAGCAATGGGGTTATGAAGAAAGAAGCAGTTACATTTCTGGTGTCTTAAGCTCACTTTGGCCCCAGCTGCAATCGGACTGGATGACAGGAATGAAATGAACAATGGCAAAGGCCAAACAAGACAACTATCTAAGCACTTTCCAAGCAGCAATTTAATGCTCAGCACACATTGTATAGATCCTATCAAGAAAGTGAGCAGTCTTGCCCAGTCTATTCCTACAATAAAATACGCTAACGTAATATCCCCCAACCTTTCCCGCTTTGTGGAGCGGGGGGGCGGGGAAGAGGAAGAGAGGATGGTTTCATGCAAGTGGCAGAGGAGTGTGTGCATGCAGCTCCATTAGCGCCAGAACTGGGCACAGGTGACCATTGCTCACACAAGTGGAACTGCGTGCAAGTCAGGGGTGGGTTTCAACCGCTTCGCAGCGGTCCCTACGAACCGGTTGGTCGGCGAACCCGGAAGTAAGTAACTTCCGGGAACGGCGAAGGGCCCACCCGCGCGCCCGCGCTCCTTACCCGGTTTTGACGAGTTCTGCGCTTCCACGCATGCGCAGGACGCATACAGCACCTGCGAGATCCTCCAGGAGTAGCTGGAGCATCGCACAGATGCTAGTACGCATGCATGCGCCGCACGCTTCCATACACGCGCCGCACACGTGCGTGAGGACACCGCCGGCCCCGTTCCAACCAAACCGGTTGGAATGGGGTGAGAAACCCACCCCTGGTGCAAGTTTACCCACCACTTCTGTGGCCCAAATGAGTGGGCACCCAATACTAAGGCCCTCACCTGAAGGTATGGGACCCCTGCTCTCACAGCCTTTCCACAGAGAGGATATTGAACTTATTCCCACACAAGAAATCTGCACTGTTCAACAAACCCTTGCATGAAATGGATTCTAGCCTTTAAAAGCATATGCAGCAGGAAGAGTTCCATTATTTATATGAATACTTCAGCTACATCTCTTGAATCTAGCCTGTATAAAAATCAGAAGCTTGGAAAACAATATCTGGAGAACAGGGGATACAAAATGTTCTACAAAGTACACTCTACTGAATTGTGGCTTCATTGGGATGTTTTTCCATTGACTTTATTTAGATTTCAACTTAGCATGCCTTTTTGCCCCTAGAGACTGCAGAAACTGTCGTTCCAGTTCTACTCCCAAAACAGCTTGTTTCCTAGATGGACACAATTCTACATTTGGGTGACTGGATTCATTTGGACAGAAAATCATTATTTGGCGAGGCTGTCACTAAGCTATTGAAACTGTTGGACTCTGCAATGATAGATTTTTACATCAGTCCTTGTGTCAAATTCACCAGTGGGCCTTTTGCTAATTCCTTGCTTTTGCAATGAACTGATCCTCTTGTTATCTCCATATTCAGTTAGAAGCAGAGGTTGTGGAACTGGGTACCTATCCCATAAATTTCTAATTATTCATTATACCTAACTATCATACTTTTTTTCCACCTTGACCTGGTCTTTATTTTACATGACAAAAGCTGTTGTAATATAGAGCTTCCCTGCTGCAGTTTTATCAAGAAACATTACTACTTTAATATTAAATAAGTAAGCTTGAAACAAGCTCCTTTTACTGATCTGGGGCTACGTAAAGTTATCCTGGGATATCTAAGCTGAACTAGCCAGTATGTCTTGGTCTGTAGAATAAATTTTACTGGATTGTAGAATAGGTTTTAGCAACAAATAACTTTTTTTTGTGAGGGCCATTTCGTTGCCTCCTCCCTAAAATGGTATTATTCCTTCTACCACCCTGCAATTCTATTATCTTCTTCTGCAAATATGTATCAAAGGAGAGGCTCTTCTTGCTGAATTGAATATGAATCAACAACATCACCACCACAACCAACTGATTGATTTTAATGATTTGAATTGTCCTGCTAGCGTTAAATTTCCCCTGAGAACCCCGATCAGCTAAGCTCAAAATCATATATATTATTCTACAGCAAAAAATCCCACCAAACCAAGTAACCTGGTAAAGAAGACAGCCTGAATTTGTAGATTCTCTCTCTCTCTTCCTCTCTCTCTCTTCTGTCCGTCCATCCATCCATCCATCCGTCCATCTATTTATCATCTAACAAATGTATATGACCACCCATCTCATAGAAATGACTCTAGATGGTATATAGCAAGCCAACAAGGGTAGATTGAACAAAGGTGTTCACATCTCAGTACTGTAGAACTTGGTTTCTATACTAAATGTATATGGAAACCCACAAGGAAAGGAGTTTCATAGTAAAAAGTTGACAGATAGTAATGGTCATCAGCAAGCAGGATCATTAGAATGGAATGCAAAAAAAAGATAATAACTATTAAGTGAAACTATTAAGGTTCACAACCAAATATACAATGTGTGTGTGTGTGTGTGTGTGTGTGTGAACATAATGTCAGCCCAAATCAATTCATTGCAGGAGGAAGACCTCTTCATTGAAGGTTATAGATGATAATCTATCTTGCTGGTCTAGCGTAGTTAAAGTATTGTTTTGTTTTCCAATCTGATTCTAAGAGACAAAGTATACTTTGCTGTCGCAAAGTATTCTGGACTAAAACCTGAGTCTCCCTATCTCTGGTACAACACTTTAACTACACCTTACTATGTTGGCTGTATATATGCTCAACATTGTATTTCTAGGTTAGTGAGTAATAAGGAATAAATTAATACTCAGAGAAAGCTAGTATGAGATATTTTATAGTTGTTATATTACTCCGCTAAAATGGATAGCTCATTTTTTAAAATTAAAATATAATGATCAAGTAGTATCATTCTTTCATTTTTGAAAAACAATGTTGGTATATGAGATTGAACTTGGGAGACAAGAGGGAAAGCCGCAGACTGGACAACTGGAATGTGAAAGATATCTTGCTCCACAAAAGCTGTGGAAAACATCTCAGAAGGGACCCTGCCGGTTTTTCCAGAGAATAAAGGGAAAGGACAGGAGAAATAGCTTCAGCCTTGCAAGATTCTGTTAAACAAAATAAAATAAAAGTTAAATAAAATAGAGTTAATCCTCATGGTTGTTCTTCTTGTCTGCACTACCTCAAAGGGCTAACAGCAATCACGCAAGACTCCAAGTATTTTTGCCTGTGGCTCTCACTCCAGTCTTCCATGATCTCCCAAGGATATTCCCATATCAGTGATGTGCGGTGAGGTTTATGGCTGGTGAGGCACTGACACAGGGGTTTCAAAATTTTTTAGACTTGTGGACTTCAACTCCCAGAATTCCACAGCCAGGCATGCTCAGTTCCGATTTAAAGCAACAGCATTTGTTTTTCTCCTTTGCGAAATAACTTTTACTTTATTCTTTTTCTTTTCCCTCCCCCACCTTCTTCCCCTTCTCCCTCCCTCCCCCTCTCTCAAACAGACACACGCACACAGAGAAGTTGGATCCCTCTCTCACTCACTCTCTCTCAAACAAACACAAACACAGAAGTTGGATTGGATATATTTTCCAATGGCTTGAAAGCAGCTCCTCTGCCATACCCCCCCTTCCCCTGCTGCCTTCCAATCTGAGCCTTTGATTGCAGGTGGAGCCACGTTGCCTTTTCAAACTTGTAATCAGTGAAGCTGGGCTTATATACATTTATCCAGCTCCCTCTCTCTCTCTTTCTCTCTCTCTGTGTGTGTGTGTGTTTGAAAAGGCAACGTGGCTCTGCATGCAATCAAACTTTTTGAATTCCTCCCCCCTCCCCACACACATACTTTTTCCAGCTGTTTCAGAGAGGATTTCAACTCTGCTCTTGCCTGCCATCATGAAAAGAAAAAAATATGTAAAAGGAAAAAGGCATGAGCTCTGAGGTCAGACTGAGCTAGCGGCTCCCAGAGCCTCTAAAAAGCCTCTAAAAAACGCCTTCTACAGGAGGCAGGAGAACCACATGCCTCATCTATATAAGGAATTTTTCAGCTTTTAACCCTTGCTTAGCTCTGCTCGATCATAAAGTCAGACTAAATGAGGCACCTCGTTCTCCTGCCGCCTCACAGCTAAGCACTAAGCAGAGTCATCCACTGTGACTCTGGCAGCAACTACCTCAGCCTTCTTCCTTTTAATTTTTCTTTTCTTTTCATGATGACAGTGGTGAGGCTCTGCTTCCCCTGCCTCCCCTGACTGCACGTCCCTGTCCCATATATACCATTATAGCTGAATACGATATCCGCTCCAAGGATATCCATTGCTTTATATTGGAAAGGATCCCTTCTGTAGATGAACACAGTATTGGGTGTGTTTCAGTGTCCTAAATAAATTCATATCTTAACAGTAAATCTGAGAAAGAGGTTAATTCAATTTGGAAACCATTTCTAAATTACAACATTACTCCCGCAGAGGACATCTTTTAATGGGGCATGAACAGGGATGATGTAAGCCATGGGGAAGCCAAAAGCAAACAAACGGGAACTAACCATTCTAGATCTTTCTTTTTTCTTCTTCGTTTTTCTTTCTTCCTTTCCTTTCCTTTTTTCTTTTCTTCTTCCTTCTTTTCTTTTTTTTTCTTTCTCAAACAACAAGCCACAAGGAAGGAAGAGAGATTTTATATATATATATAGCTGAACTGATCTCTTGTAGTAGGGGATTGAAAATAAGCCAAAAGCCACGTTAGTCCAAGTAGTGCTATAAGCTGTCGTGCTGTTTAGTTCTTTCATCTACTTTAAAGCCTGTATCTTGGCTGATCACTTAAATCTCCAGTTAGAGAGGAAAGACTTTGAGCCTTGTTTATTTTTTTAAGAAGTGTTCAACCCTGTGATTCATCTTAGCCATCTGCAGTCTCAAATGGCCTCATCCAGGAATATGTTTATAAGTGATCAAAGCGTTGCCATAATTTCATTTGGCACATTATGGATGGCATTATCTTAAGTACCTAATCAGAATATTCCCATTATTAAATAATCAAGGAGAAAAAACTGCATTATGCAATCCTGCTATATAGAGCTGGACTGGGAAATCTGTGTAGCTGTCAACCATATGAAATCCACGAATCTCTTTTTAGAGTTGCCAGAGGCCTGGAGATTGCATCACCAGAATTCGATAGCAAATTGTTGAAAAACTCTGTGGCTCTAAGACTTAGACAGGCTTAATTCAGCTTAAAAATTTACCTCCTGCCCCCCCCCCCCCCACCATCCCAGTACACAATGAAACAAAACAATGGAGAGAAGGCAAATTCTGCCTCTCCGCACTCTAGTGAGGTCAAAAGGTATTATTGCATACAGTATCTTCTTGGTCTTGTAATAAAGTGGTGGCACCGCAATGCACAATCACTGTCGTTCATTTTTATTCTAGTGGTGGCATGTTCAACAGAGTTTGAGTGATTTGCTGAGGGAATTGTACTACAGCGAGAAGTACATGCAAACACAACAGAGCAGCAGGGTGAAAGAAGAGAGGCATTCCTGCCTTTTAAAATGACTGTTGGTCAGCTATTCATTTAAAGCCATGTATGCCTGCATGTATGTATTTGTTGATTAACTAGTTATTTAATTGGTTAGCTAACTCAGAGCCGAGGTGGCGCAGTGGTTAAATGCAGCACTAGATCAGCAGTTCAGCGGTTCAAATCTCACCGGCTCAGGGTTGACTCAGCCTTCCATCCTTCCGAGGTGGGTAAAATGAGGACCCGGATTGTTGGGGGCAATATGCTGACTCTCTGTAAACCGCTTAGAGAGGGCTGAAAGCCCTATGAAGCGGTATATAAGTCTACTGCTATTACCTATTCAACCAATAAGCAGAGAAAAATGCCATACTTGACATTTGTGCCATGGTGGCACAGTGGTTAGAGTGCAGTACCGCAGGCTACTTCTGCTGACTACCGGCTGACTGCAATTCAGCAGTTCAAATCCCACCAGGCTCAAGGTTGACTCAGCCTTCCATCCTTCCAAGGTTGGTAAAATGAGGATCCAGATTGTTGGGGGCAATAGGCTGACTCTGTAAACCGCTTAGAGAGGGCTGTGAAGCACTGTGAAGCGGTATATAAGTCTAAGTGCTATTGCTACTTCTATCACTGCCTCTTGCCTTCTATCCTATCCTTTAGCCTCCTTTCTCGGTGATGCTGAAGCAGCAATAAACTGTATTTTTAGCAGATGGTTCACTACTTGCCACAATATTAGATGCCCATAAAAATTATAAACTGATGGCAGTCTTGAGTGTAAGTCTTTCATTACTGCGTGTAGCGATCCAGTTATGGAATTGTTTCTCCATAACAAACGGTGGAATGAGATGGAGATATTTTAAAAATCCTCCTTTAAAAATAAACTGTTTCAAATTCTATGCATAAACTCAAGGCCACTTCAAACATTAAAATCACATACACAGTGCCATAAAGCAATAATAAAACTCACTTCCTTCAAACAGAAGAGCCAAGTTGTCATGACAAAATACAACATAATTAATTTAGTTGAGCCCATGGAAGTATCATGAAAAGATTACTTTGGCATTCTTTTGATCAATGAAAAAGAAAGTGCATGTTTTTTTTTTTAATGGCTTTGGGTCAACATAGTTGATGTCCTTGTGCTATGACCTCTGTCATTATCAAAATGTGACATTAGCAAGAGTATGTTATGATTGTAGCTTGCATCCCACACCGTGGATGCTAATTCACAATCTATATCCACACAAGTGAGAAATGGCTCTCTGTCACATACCCCGTTTTTTGTTTCAGGAGGCTTCAGAGAGGCCTGCTAGGCTCAAAATGGGCCATGGGAAGTGCCCCCCCCCGTTGCCCATTTTTTGTCCCAGGAGGCTTCAGGGAGGCCTGCTAGGCCGAAAATGAGGCATAGGGGCTGAGGCGCGCCCCTATGTGTGTGCGCGCACACACACACACACACACACACACACACACACACCATTTTTGGTCCCAGGAGGCTTCTGGGAGGTCTGCTAGGCCCCAAATGGGGCAGGAGTTGTGCACATGAGTGGGGAGAGCATTGGAGGTCATGCGCACATGCGCAGGGATGCAGGGCACATTGCATTATGGATGTGGGCATGCCGTTGTGCGCTGTCACATGTGTGCAATTTTGGCGTACAAGGAGAAAAGGGTTAGCCATTACTGCCCTAATCCAATAGAGCTCATTTTAAAAACTTAGGATTATTTACGTAGATGCACTGTTGGTTCTGAAATCATAGAAGTAAGCTTGAGATTCAACTTTTGCATTGGCTCTGCAAAATTTGGATTTCATGGATTTCATCAGTAAAGCTTTTGTTTGGAAGGAGCTGTCCACTATGTGGGTACTAGAGCAAGCATACTTGATGCTTCAACTGTGTTGGTTTCAGAGATGAGGGTATTTTAGGTTAGGGGTGTCCAACCTTGGCAACTTTAAAACCTGGGAACTTCAACTCCCAGAATTCCACAGGCAGCCATTTTGGCTGTGAAATTCTAGTAGTTGAAGTCCACAAGTCTTTTTTTTAATATATTTTTTATTTTAAGATAAACACAAACACACAACACATATAACATAAAAGCCTCTTCAATTACACACAGTGTGTCGATTTGTTACAAGGTCTTTCTGTGTCCTTTCCATAGTCATCACTTGAACTTTATCAAAATTCACATATTGACAATCAAGATTATCATATATTGTATACATTGTTATTATGCTTCCTCCTATTCTAAGTCATTCTATTATTTTAGCATTAACATTCTCTAATAATTTTCAATTCCATGTTTTTTCCCAATATTAGTATCATCAATCTAATATATTTGTATACAAATTGATGTAATTATTAAACATCCATTAAGCCTAGCTATTATTACATCCCTTCAACATAAGGCATATTTAATTTAAAGTAAATTTATATTATGACATTTTATTACATCATCCTGAAATCATCCAATGATATATATTATATATAAAATTGTTTATCTTTTATAAAAAGGCTTTTCGACATCATCTCCATAATCCTCACTTACAGTATTGTATA
Organism: Thamnophis sirtalis; assembly: GCF_051295495.1. Classification (NCBI taxonomy): domain Eukaryota; kingdom Metazoa; phylum Chordata; class Lepidosauria; order Squamata; family Natricidae; genus Thamnophis; species Thamnophis sirtalis. The sequence continues at coordinate 163,508,118 of NW_028261383.1, forward strand.
AAATTTCATATTATCAATCTAGTATATATAAATGCTTTGTTATCATTATTAATCATTTATTTGACTATAGCTATTATTACGTTGCACAAGCACTCAAAATTTAACTACATTTAACTAAAATTTATTTTGACCTTTCATTTCATCATCCTGTATCCTTCCAGAAATAGTGTAGTCCAATATCTCTTGCCATTTGTAAAGTCTGTATTCTAAGTGTTTTCTTGATAAGTCTTATGTGCACTTCTCTTAAGAACTTGTTGTTCATTGCATGTCTTATAAGAATTCGAAACCTTCTATCTGCTCTTTTTATCAGCTTCACTTTTGTTATCATTAGTGCTTCTGCCGAGATTACTCTCAATATTTCTGCCAAATTTTCTCTCCTTTCTTCATCTATTTTCTGACATCTGAAATAAAGTTCCAGTTCATCAATTTCTCCTTTCCGTATTTCACACTTGTCATTTCCTTCCACTCTCAGTTTGCTGTCAGTGTCAACAATTTTCTTATCACTTTCATATGTTTCTGTTATTTTTTCAGCTCTGTTCTCAAACTTCATCACTGTCCCCATACTTTCTGTATTTTGATCTATAATTTCAAGTCTCTTTTCAATTCTCTCTGTAATTATTAAAACTTTTTGAATTTCTAAGAAAATTCTTTGCAAAGTTAGTGCCTTTTCTTCTTTACATTGTGCCATTTTCCAGGTTATAAACACTGCCAAAACATCCGAGGCTTTTTAGGTTTCAAACAAATTCAGTGGAGTTTTTCAAATCAAAGCTTTCTCTTTCCTTCAAAGGAACACATGTATAAACAAAATGTTTTCCACTGAGCCTTTCAGTAAACAAAGCTTATAGCTTTATCAGATATTGCCAAGCCTCTAGCCACTAAATGGCAGTGCTACCTCTTTTCCATCTGTTTCTGCCTCTTTCTGTAAACACCAAGTTCCGAGAGGGGTAAAAAAATGTTTAAAAATTATGTTCCATCCAAGCCTTATGAGAGAAGAAGCTTTTAATCTACGAGTACAAAAAATGGAAAAAGCATAGAGGAAGAAGGAAAAAAGAGACCAGTCCAGTTTAAAAGTAAGAAGCATTTGTAAAAAGTCCATCCATAAAAAACAAACAAAGTTAAGGTAGAAAAGATAACACAATAGTCTTAAACCAGGGTTAATTTGCCGCTTATTTTCTTCTATCTTCAATTTTATTTAAAATTCCAATTCTTTTTGGTTTTCCCTTCTCTAATAATAAAATTTCTTCTCACTCTTTGATACACTCCTGTACTGCTTCTGTTTCAGAGGCTTGTCCCAACCTTCTGCAGACATTTTGGCTGCTTCTCTTGTAGCTGTCAAAAAGAGCTTTATCCTGGATCAATCAGGGGCTTTGCGAAGCCCCTGAGATCAGCAGGACATGCTCTTCTCTATCACTGTTCCTTCAGAACAGTTTAGGTCCAAAAGGACCATCCAGGAACAGCGATATCGACAGCAATCCTGGAGCCCCAAGATTGCATGTCGTGTCGTTGCGATGTCAGGACCCGCCCTCGAAATCCACAAGTCTTAAAACACCTAAAACAGGTTTCCCGTTCAACATGTTTTTTACCCCTGAATATTTTGGGTTGTTTGCTTTCTCTTCAAAATCAAAGGGCTGGCCACCCTGATTTATAAAAACTTGAAATTAGACATTAGTAGGCTATCATATTTTAAAATCTATTAAATAACAGGGGTTGGGTCCAATATCCTTCCTATCCAAAAACAGAATGAGAGTTTTCATTGTCTACATTTCTCTTTTTCAATTGGACTTTTGAGTCACTAGAAAGCAGCACAAGGTGTGTCAGCCCCACTAGGTAGAGCAGATTAGGAAATCAACTCCAAAGGAAGGCTACAATTACTTGTATTGAAATTGACTATAACAACAGAATCTTGCAAGTCTGATTAGGTTGTGTCTCCTCCTCCTTTTCCTTACAAATCAGTTAAATTAGAGAGGTTTCTATCTGAACCACTTCCAAATGTTACCTGGATGTTTGAGACTTCAAAAATCCTTTAGTCCTTTCTGCCTAGGTAACAGCTTTTCTGAATCTCTCTTGAGGTCATCTTCCTTTTCTCTCTACTGGGAATGAAAGCCAGGACTCTCAAAGATGCTTTTTCCTTCAAAAGGCGACTGAACTGTTTTTTTCCTTGCAGGAGAAGAAGAAAACATTTTGTTTCTCATGAGAAGTGAAATGTTGTCATCTTCCTTAAGGGGGGAAAAACAATCCAGTTGCCTTTTGAAGAAAAAAAAAACACCTTTGAGACACCTATGACCTGAAGAATCTCCAGAGACATCAAGCTAAGACTCTCTTTCACATTATAGCTAGGGGAGCTGAACCCAGAAGATAGGAATGACATTACAAAATTAACCCCAAAATCAAGATGTAGGATGGGGGTGTGAAGGCCCCTTGCCTTACTGGGTGGAGGGGGGAGTTTGGGACCTCCAGACACCCATCCCGCAAGTCTCTACATTCACTACAAACTGATATTAGATTTGGGACAAAGGTCCTGCTAACACATCATTCAGAGCTTGTTCCTTAAGATGGGAAACTGTCATAACCAAATGTGTCAGATTTGGAAAGTGTTGTGCTAAGCAATGTTTCATAGAATCATTGAATGTTTACTGCAAAAAGAGTAGTAAAAGACAGATGATGAAGACTTATGACAAAAGAGAGCTCAACAACTTCTTCAATACAGTAGAACCACTGGTCACAAATGCTTCTCACCACGACCAAATCAGGTTCCGACCAAAAAATTCACAACTTGTTTCCCCCGCGGCCAATTTTCCCTTCCGCACCATTGTTTTTTCTGTAAGTGCCAAATTTCCAAAATTAGGTTTGGGTCATGACCAAATCGATTTATGACCAAAGTTATGGAACAAATTATGGTTGTGACCAGAAGTTCTTACTGTAATTGGTTCCACTATCAAAGTTCTCCTACTATTAGGAAGGTTTTCCTATTATTCCACCGGAATTTGCTCACCTATAACTTGAGAGCATGTCAATGTCTTGTACACTAAGGTGATATTGTTTTATCTTTTATGTGATCCCCTTCCTATATTTTATTTTTAAAAAATACTGTTCTATTTGTCCTAAGTGAAAGTCCTTTATACAATTTGTCTCTTAAAGTGTTATTAGATTGCCTTTAGTTATTTTTAGCCCATTTCTCTGCTTGAAATGATTTTGAATTTTGCTCCCGTCTTCTAGACTATTAGCAATTCTATCATATATTGTGTAATCTGCAAATTTGATAAGCATTTCCTCCAATTTTTATCCAAGTCATTAATGAAAATGTTGATGAGATCTGGGCTCATAACCCAATCCCGTGGGACTCTATTTGATACCACCTCCAGTTTGATGAAAATACATGAGGATGCTCTGAGTAAAATTTTCACATAAGAGACATGTCAACTAGACTAGAATATTAATAAGAATTTGATGGGCTAATTTCTCAGGGGCTTTACTGAAATCAAGATACATTATATCCACAACATTCTTACAACCCACTGAAAAACATGCAGAAAAAATAAGAATAGTCTAACAAGACTTTTTCCTGAGAAATCAATGCTGATTTTGAACAATTACTGTATTTCTCCCAAGGTTACAGATTAATCCATGATATCCTTGAAAGTGTTCCTGGTTATTCATGTCAAACTGATCGGACTACAGTTTCCTATTTTCTTATTCTAGGATATTTGCCTACCGCCTATCATATAATCCATCCTCTTGGTTATAGTTATAGTTGGCCAGCTCATCAGTATTCTATGATGGGCTTCATCTAATCTGAGCTCATGAAAGGTAAAGTGGTTTTCCCTACTATCTTTCTTATCAATCTTATCAATGAAAAATCAATTCTGATTTTTCAACTGTTTCTTTGCAACTGCTCACTGGAACAAATCTACTCTTCTCAGCAGAAGATAGCCCAAGTAGAAAATGAATACTCTAGTTCATTCTTTTGTTGTCCTTGTGCCCTTTTCAAGATGTGAGCAGTATCTTGTGTTGTTTTGTACATTCTTACTTGGGAGCAAGCTACTAAATTTAGTGGGATTTATGTTTGTTTATTAATTTCCTTTATGACCCAGCCAACTTTCTGCTCTGGCAAGCATCTGAGGAGCACTTCCAAGCAAATGAGTGTGGCACTGTGCCCTTCATGATCTTCCCCCGGGATCCCATATCCTTGATTACTCTTTAGATACAAGGCTCCCGCACAGAACCATGACAAACGGCGTGTGCAATTACCCCAAAATGGAATGCCTTGATATCAATAGCCATTTCTATATATCTAATTAAAGAAGAGTGGAGGAGGCCTGATGGATACAACTATATTTTGGCAGTCCTTGCAGCATGCTCATCTGCTATCTGGCTTCATGCCCCAGTGAATCGTAATTCCGTTCATCTCACCTTATGAGCCATAGTAAATTATCCAAAGGCATCAGTAGTCATCAATGGCTCTGCAGTGGCTCTGTTGGAGAATGCAGGGCAAAATGCCAGTCCACAAAGCAAAGTACTTCACTATTTAGGAAAAAAAATGAAGGGAAAGTAACCAGTAGATCTGCCAAGGTGATAGCTAAGAAATGACATTACTCTAGAAATAGCATTTCCAATATTCAAAATGACTTTGGTCAAGCACTGAGAAGGATCAAGAGGAATTGATGAATTTAATCAACCATGCCTTTCATTAAGTCTTAAGTATTTGGTTAACAATCCAGTGCTCCCTTTCTCCCCATTCATGCCTGCTCTGCTTTTATGATGTTCCTCAGAATGTGCTCTGTATGTCATACTAACTTCTGAACCAACTTCAGGATTTGATTCAGTTCTTGCAGATTCAGAAAAGGACCTAAAATGCCATGATCAGTTCAGACGCCACCTGATTTCATCACAGGCTCAAATGCAAATATTTGCAGTTCCTATTTCAGAAAATCCACAAATGACTTCAACTTGCTTGCTTGCTTATTTTGTAGAATGGGATGAGGTTTGTAAGAGCAAGCAACCTTTTGGTAAAATGAAGAGACCTACTATATTTCTAAAAGGATATGTGTCAATTCTTTTAAATGGCAAAAACATACATAACATTTATTTCATGACAGAATTGGACACTAATTGCAAAGAAAGTTGTATGTCATTCTGGTAATTTATTTTATTTATTAAATGTATATACCTCCCATCTCACGCTACAAAGCAAGTCTGGGCGGCTTAGTTAAAATCACAAATATTAAAGGTATTAAAAACAATAAATACAAAGCTAAAAACCTGAAGGCAGGGACAGTACAAAGGTGGCACCTTTCCTATTAGTCCAGCCACCTCCAATATAGAGTGCCCTCAATCCATCCAACAGAGCCAGGTTTAAGGCTCCTCTAGATGGCTAAAAAAGAAAATTATTGTGGCCCACCAGCAGAGCTGGCAGCAGACTCGGACAATGAGTAGGGTGGGGAGGAACTTGGGCCAGTCCTTAAGTCTGGGGAAGGTTCTGATGGATGCTCTGTGTCAGATGCAGAGATAGAGCCAGGGCTGTTTGACATTTCCCAGCCACTGGAGAGGCAGCTGCCTTTGGAGGCTGATATGAGTGAGGAGAAAGAACAGTTGGGGCCTCTTCTAGATGCACGTATCCGCAGAACAGTTAGGAGAGGGGAACAGCAGAAGACAAGGAGTAAACTTGAGAAGCAAAGCACATGTGGACGCTGAATGGCTCCTCCCTGGCTGGGGAATAAATAGAAGGAAAGGGAAGTGGTTGTCATAGGAGACAACAGTTCGTATTTCTGAAGATTTTGCTCATTGAGTTTCGTGCCACAAAGACTGCTTGCCAGAACTTAATTTGCAGTCTCTTCATCTGGGAGCTCATGGCCTTGCAATTATCGCAAGGAACTGATAAGGTCTGTTACTGCAGTTAACTCCTTGAAGGATTATTGCCTGGACTTTTTGGTAGGTGAATGCAATTAATTCACAAGAGGTAAAGAAAGAGAGGTTTTTTTCTGTGGAAAGGAGTCTGTTTCTTGCTTCTGCTAAGGCTGGGTCAGAACAAAACTAGAGTATGCTTCAGCCAGTCAGTGAAAATCCAGAAGGGGGTCTATTGGGAGACATAAAAGTTGGGATCAAAGTACATTGGTAAAAGATAAGAAAAACAAGAGGACTACTGCACTCCATGGCCTTTATGGACCATCATTGGAACAACCAGAAGAAAACAAATCAGGAAGCTGCTGATCAGCTGAGAACGTATCAGCTTAGCAGTCCAAGATAAAATGACCATATAGGACATTGACCAGATATAAAGGAATGGACCACATATGAGGGGAGGAACATGGCATGTTCTGCAGCAAATTGGACCTGGGAATGTCTGTAGAGTAAAATGAAGCATAGTTAGACTTAGTATGGCTTAAGTCAGGCTAGAAAATAGTAGTTTTGAAGCAGAACTTCAAAACATAGATAGGAGTTGTATTTGCAGTGGGTTCAGACTGGTTGAAGGATAATGTTGTCCACTCCTGCTCTGAGGAAATGATGGCTAGCCTGTAGTGATGATGGGGCAAGAAGGAAGTGCTGATCTAATCTTTAATTTTCTATTTGTGAAGTTTCCAAAGTGATTCCCATATTATTTTGGAAAATAGTTATAAAATAGAAAGCATGGATATTTTAAGAACGTGGATACTTTTCCCAGTACAAATACTGGTGTTTGTGGACAGAAAGTCATCAAAAGTGGAGGATGGGAAGTATATGTACTTGGAGGATATTTTGCATGAGAATATTTTAAAGATTAAGCATATCCCTAATCCATAACTCAAAATATTGAGACAAGAAATTCAATGACTAAAAAGTTACTATCAACAAAAAATAGTGTAAGCCAGGGGTAGTCAACCTTTTCATACCTATCGCCCACTTTTGTATCTCTGTTAGTAGTAAAATTTTCTAACCGCCCACCGGTTCCACAGTAATGGTGATTTTATGAAAACCTAATGAAAATGTTTTTAAATAATGCTATGAATTTTTTTAAAAAAGTCAATTAAATTTTAAAAAAAGGAAAGTGCTTCAGTATCGAACAAAACCCCTACCGCCCACCATGAAAGCTGGAACGCCCAATAGTGGGCGGTAGGGACCAGGTTGACTACCACTGGTGTAAGCCATTGTGATTGTTTATATTCTGCTGAGTTGGCACTAAAATAAGAGAATGTATGATAGAACAACTACCATATTCTTCCCAGGCTAAGTCTAACTGGACATCCTCCGGTAGTCTCCAGAGTACTTACCAAGTGTGAATTGCTGTGGTATTTTTGTTTTTAACATCAGCATGTATTGGGTAAATTTTATCACCTAAGCTGGGCATATGATTAGGCCTCCTCCGAGTTCCATCTGCCAGTCAGTGTCGACTGGCAACCACACGGAGGAGAGCCTTTTCAGTAGTAGCTCCGACCCTTTGGAACGATCTCCCCGTGGAGATTCGTACCCTCACCACCATCCAGACCTTCCGCACGGCCCTCAAGTCCTGGCTATCCCATCAGGCCTGGGGATAAAGATCACAATCTGTCCCCACCCGAATGATGAATGAATGTTGAGTACTATTTTTACTCATGTATTGTTTCATGTTTACTGTTTTGTACCCCCTTCCCTACATTTTGTAAGCCGCCCTGAGTCCCCTCAGGGAAAAGGGCGGCCTATAAATAATAATGAAACTAAACTAAACTAAATATGACGTTTAAGTAGTTGTTGCATTGCTGTTTATTTTATTTAAATCTCCCCATTAAATCTCCCCTATTAAGGTAGTTGCGCATGTTGCAATGAAAACAACGAAGAATCTTGTAGCACTTTAAAGACTAGCAAATTCAATGTGCTTTCCGGGATAACAGCCTACTACAACAGATGCTGCCGCCCACAGAATGTTATGCCATAATAGAGCCATTAGCATTTAAGATGCCATAAGACCCCGTTGTGTAGTTTACACTTATTGCATTTATATGATTATTAGCCACTTTGAGCACCATGTGGTGGAAAGCAGGGATCAAATTTAACAAAGCATATTTACTCAGAGGTACCTCCTGTCAATTTTCATGAGATTTAAGGTAAAATCCCCTTAAGTCATCTTTGACTACATAGACTTCAAATTTCTATTTGAATAATGTGGAAGGATTTCCCACTGCAGCCTTCCTGGATGCTTTATTAATTTCCCAATCTAGCCTACATCCTTGGCAGTAACAAGTGGTCTCCCATCTAATACCAAGAGAGCCAATCTTGCTAAAAAAAATGAGATTAATCAAGACTGGCTGAATATTTATTAATGAAATTTGATTCGTTCATTAGGTGCCATCAAGTATTCAGTTATTCTATTCTATTCTATTCTGTCAGCATTAACTTGAAATTGCCACATACATAGACCTTTCCAGAATAATCTGTTGACTTCAAGTCTTCGTAGTCCCTATAATTGCATTTATCTACCTTGCTTCTGTTGTCCTCTTTCCTTCTACCATTCCCACAATTTCAGCTTCTCCAGAGAACATGGTCCTCATAAATGTCTCCAAAATATTATAATTTAAGCCTAGTAATTTGTGGTCTCAAATGAGAATCCTGGATTGATTTGTTCTATGAACTTTGCTAACCATTGCATTCTCAAGAGTTTTCTCCAACACCAAAGTTCAAAAACATGGTTATTCTTTCTATCCCATTTCTTCAAAATCCAATTTTTTGCTTCCAATCTATTGGACATTGTGACATTCTTCAGATATCCTGGCATAGTTTTGTTAGAACTTTACAGATATTTCCCCTGTTTCTTTCTGTATTCCATCAACTCCTCAAGCTTTCCAATTTAACAACTTTGCCTTCTAGTGATGCTTTTAATTTCTAGCATTAGAAATTCTTATACACAGGGAATATCTCTTAAGGTATCTTGGATGTTGACAACTATTATTGACAGTATTTACTAAGGAGATTTGCAATTTAAACATATGTCCAAGATGTTATCTAGAGCTTGCTATGCATTGTGATGCCTTCTCATTTAATCTAGAGTGGAAAATTCTAATACCATTTTCTTTTATAGAAGGCAAAGATGCTTCCAATATTATGCAAAAGAACTGGGGAGTGGGAGGAAGTGAAATTTTCAGGAGAGTTGGGAATGAGCCTGGCTCAGGGTCACCCTGTCTTGTTCAATTGTTAGTATATTTCCACCCTGCTGATCCATTTTTTTCCCCTGGTTGTCCTTGGTGAATCTCATGTAACAAGATTAAGCAGATCCAATAAACTTCCATTCTTCTCCTCCCAGCACAAATAAGCAAAAATATCTCCCTGCTGCCTAGAAAATCATAAGATAAAAGAGTATTGTACTGTACATTAGTGGTACTGCCTGCCTTCACTCTTCACCATGACTCTCAAAATTAATCAGAGCAGTCAATTCCATTCATGGCCTCAGATCAGTTTCCAAGGTCTGCTTTCTTGCAACCTATTGGCATTGCTTCTTTTTGGCATTACCGAAGTAAAGACTCAATATGGATCAATAGAAATTTCCATAGATCTCTGCCCAGTTGAGCAACATATATCATCTCCAATTGTGGTTTTAAGGACCACAGAACATCCACCCCATCATGGCAAAAATAACCCGCAAGGAAAAGACAAAACAAGGCCTTTCATCTGTGCTTTGGCAAAGAAGTAGTTTCCTAACTACTCCTGCAGGTGTGTATTTGGCAAACTGCTCCATATATTCTCTGGGAACGTGATAAAAATGATATAGACAAGGTGAGTGAAAGGAGAATAAAAAAGATTAAAACAGAGATCTTGAGAATAATTACCTGAAGACACTTAATTTAGGTGAAAGTTAATAAAATTTTAATCCAGCCCAATAAGAATTCAAGTTAAATCACTTTTATTAAGCAAAAACTTTAATAATAAAGGTGCTTCATTTAAATTCTGTGTTTTCTGGTAAACTTCTTCCAGCTAACTTTGAAAGCAAACTGTACTAAAGATATGTTGTTTTAATATTGTTAGTACATGATAAAGCACCGATTGCCCATTTGAAGGTCATCCAGGATACATACATTTCTGGAAACCTAATTTCACTGGGATGGCCTTTTGCAATCTGGAAGTTACCTGGGACTGCAACCTCCAGCATTGCAGATAAGTAGGTCTGCTTACTGGGGTTGATGAGAGCTGGATTTTAAAATCTCAGGAGCTTGCCTTGTTGAGAAAGACTGCTTATGATCCAGGAACAGGAGAACCCACGAATGCTTCTTGGGTCCATTCTCCTCCTTTCTACTCAAATCAATGGTCAAAACTTTTTGTGTTTGGTGGGAGATAGATGATAGATAGGTAGGCAGATAGATAGGTAGATAGGTCGGTCGGTAGGTATATAGATGGGGTAGGTAGATAGGTAGGTAGATAGGTAGGTAGGTAGGTAGGTAGGTAGGTACATAGGTATGTATATAGGTAGGTAGATAGATAGGTAGATAGGTAGGTAGGTAGGTAGGTAGGTGGAAGGAAGGAAGGAAGGAAGGAAGGAAGGAAGGAAGGAAGGAAGGAAGGAAGGAAGGAAGGAAGGAAGGCAGGCAGGCAGGCAGGAAGGAAGGAAGGAAGGAAGGAAGGAAGGAAGGAAGGAAGGAAGGTTGATAAATAGATAGGTTAATAGGTAGATAGGTAGATGAGAGACAGAGAGAGATAGGAAGTTGGGGAAGAATGTTCTGGTGTCTGGTTTTACAGTTACTGCATTGGTCTGTAGGGGGGAAAATGGAGACAGAGAATGAGTCGAAAGATAGATGTGGGAGATTCTTCACCTTGACAGAATGGCTACTGTCAACAGAGATAAACCATCATTTCTAATCATAAAAGAGATGAGGGCTTAAAGTCTTTGATATTCATTCTTTGATCCAGGCCAGGTTTTAGAATGACCTAGGTATATTCATAAATGAATTCATAAAATAATTTATACTAAACTAGCAGAGCGAGGGGGATTCTAGAAGGAAGATCAGGATAGAATCTGACTTGTGCTGAATGAAATGAAGAAGCCATGCATAACAGTTTCAAAGACCTGATTTGAGTCTAATCGTCATGCAGTTCACCTTAAGCGTTTTGTACCTCTGAAGAATTGATTCAACTGAAATGCAGAAAACAAGATAGCAAGAGACATTTGCAGGTATATTCATACAGATAAATCCCAGAATAATAGCTTTCCTCAGCTTTGGCTCATCCAGTGTAATTGGAGTACAATATCTCTAAATCCAGGATAGTGGCTTGAAAAGATGAAGATACGAGTCCAATCACATCTGAGTACACAAGACTGGTTAAAGGCTACATGCACAAGTCGAACATCAAACATTCTCACCCTCCCATTTGCACCGTGCCATGGGGAAAATCATTCCCAGCCCCAATAACTGAGCAAACAAGAAGGATGGAATATAGACGGGAAAACCATTGGCGGCGGAGTCAATAAGCACATTATTTCCTTCATGGAAGAGATGAGAAGATGACCAAATTGCCACACATTTTGTTCAAGGCTAGAAAATGAAAAGAAGGAAATGGTCTTTGCTTATCATGGGAAATAAAAGGAAATGATCTTTATTTATTTATAATGCTTATCTTTCCCAAAGCATTTCAAATAAGGATCGTTTCCCCTTATTTCTCATGATAAGTAAATGTCATTTCTCGGTCGTCTTCTTTTTTTTTTCCTCGCCTAAGGGACAAACCCTAAATTACGGCAGAAGTGCTTCTGTTGCAGAGAGCTCAGAAGATGTTGAAGACCCCTGTCACATGCAGTCCAGTTGGGTGGAAATGGAACAAATGAGATGAGGGCCTTTAAAAGCCTTTCTCTCCTTGCTCAGCTTCTGGCGCAGTCCATTTGAGGGCTGAATAAGTACACCAAAGGGAGGACCGGCCCTACCATTGCACACAGTCAAGGAGCCACTTAAAGCAGCTGCCTGGACAGTAGTTTGGATGTGTTGTCCCAAGTGGATCTTCAGACAGAATGAAAGATTTTGAACAGCTGGCCTGCTCGCCGACTTGTCAGCAGGCACTGCTGCTACTGGCAAAACAGGTCGGTAGGTGGAAATATGCAAAGGAAGCCAATGCAACAGGAGGGGTGGCAGAAACCTTCATTTGGCTCAAACAATGGTTGTCTTGCAGCACAGCACCTCTTTGGATTACTTTATTAACACCCAGGCAGCTGCAGAGGTCACATCTCTTCAAGTCCAAAGTCTCATTTGTAACCTTGGAAAGGATGATATGAGGAATCGTAGAACTGCAGGAATCCTATCGCAAGAGTCAAAGCTTTATGATGCCACTTGCAAACAATATGGAAGTTTTAATCAGTAAACTGCTGAGGGATTGCTTCTCATTGAAAGTTATGGACTGTAATCTATCATAGCGATGAAATAGAGGTTCATGAATAGATTACATTATAAGCTGTTCTGAGAGTGGTATGGGTGGCCATATAAATTTAATGGATGGATGGATGGATGGATGGATGGATGGATGGATGGATGGATGGATGGATGGACGGGCAGACAGATGGATGATAGCAGCCATAGTGACATAGTGTAGTACTGCAAGCTACTTCTGCTGATTGCCAACTGACTGCAATTTGGCAGTTCAAATCTCACCAGGCTCAAGGTTGACTCAACCTTCCATCCTTCCAAGGTGGGTAAAATGAGGACCCAAATTGTTGAAGGCAATAGGCTGACTCTGTAAACCACTTAGAGAGGGATGGATGGATGGATGGATGGATGGATGGATGGATGGATGGATGGATGATAGTTTTCAATTTCTCTGTCCAGTGATGAGAGAGAATAATGTACTCAATGTTATCCAGTTTCCATACCCAAGGATTAAAATCTGGGTTTTCCCACCCGCAGGCTAGCATTTTAATATTATGCCACACTGACAGCGTTCTTTCATTAAAGTAAATTGATCACATGATTATTATTAGGATGAAGTTTGTTTTTGTATTAATGAGCTTCGTTCTGCACCTAATTATTTTAATTATTGTTTTTAATTACGGATTGAATTTTTTACATATGGGAATGTGGGGATGTATTTCTGTTTCATGATAGCCATATTTATATCAACCTGCATACAGATACGGGATCTAAAGCTACTTTTTAGTATATTATACACATAAACATGCAGCTTGACCAATTTAAGAAAGAAATAAAGTAAAGGGGAGAATTGTGTAACGGGTGAGAGTAGGGCTTCAACAGTCCCAGAGTCATCTAGTCATTTTAACAGAATTGCTGGGCAGAATTTATTATCAATGGATTCTTTATAACAACAACTGTTGCCCTGCTGTATCCCATTATTGACCAATGTTATCCTTATTTCATAATTTCATGGTTGTCAGCAGCAGCATGTATTTTTCTCCGTGACCTTGCTTGGTTTCATTTCATCAGCTTTTTATTAACGTATCTGGACAAGTATTCTGCATAGGATGCATCTTATAAATAAATTATAAAGATGAACACATTTTACTGGATATCATGCAAGGACCCTGGGGATTTGAACCGAAGGGCAGTAAAAATGTTATCAGTAACTAATTCATCAAACAAGCCAGGTTACTTTAAAACCGTACTCTTGTGGAGAGTTAACGCCACAATTTTCAACATCTCTCCTCTCTCCATCTCCATTTCTCACTCTTCTCTGCAAAAACAGAGCTTCTCTTTTTTCCCCCTCTAGCAATGTATTTGAATTACATTTTAACTAAAAGCAAGTCTGAAGGATGGAAGCATTGGGTGAAGAGATGGGTCAAGGACTGTGCCTTGGTGTTTGGAGATCTCAGATGACAGTAGACAACCTGCAGGCCTCAAACCACCCATGGGCCTTGGCCTAATTGCAAAAGTCTTTTGCAAGGGATCAGTTCATCCCAGTGACCAAAAAAAATATGGCTTCTTCTTTCCCTACCAATGTTCAGTGGGAATCAACACAGAGGGAAAAAAGAAACAGAACAAAACAAGACAACATTGTACCTACCTGAGCCTTCGTGGCACAGTGGTTAGAGTGCAGTACTGCAGGCTACTTCTGCTCACTGCTGGCTGCCTGTAATTTAGCAATTCAAATCCCACCAGGCTGAAGGTTGACTCACCTTCCATCCTTCCAAGGTGGGTAAAATGAGGACCCAGATTGTTGGAGACAATACGGCTGACTCTGTCAACCGCTTAGAGAGGGCTGTACTGTAAAGCAGTATATAGGTAAGTCTAAGTGTTAGTGCTATTGCTATTTAAAAAAGGATAGAGAAAAAAGTGGCCCTTGTTCATTCTCGCTTCCAGTCCTGGCCAATACTTGCTTCAATTCTACCACCTCTGATCATCCCTAGTGCATGCATTCCCCTGTTGTAGTGTCTAAAATATTTACCAGAGAGTTCCACTCCGCAATCCTATGTTTTCCATAAATTCATTAGTGGAAGGGAGAGGAAGACCCTCTCTTGTGTCACACCCAAGGGCAAGTTGTGGGTACTGGCATCCAAGCAACATGGAGACAGCAAATTCCTGCAAAATGATACAGATAAGTCCTCAACTTAAGACAGTTCATTTAGTGACCGAAGTTACAATCTCATTGAAAAAAAGCGACCTATCACCGTTTTTCACACTTCTGACCATTACAGCATCTCCATAGTCATGTGATCAAAATTCAGACGCTTGACAACTGATTCATAGTTAGGACAGTTGCAGTGCCCCAGGGTCACATTATCCCCTTTTGCAACATCTACTGACAAGCAAAGTCAGTGGGGAATCCAGATTCGCTTAACAACCATTAATTTACAACAACTGCTATTTTAACAAGGGCAGTGATTGACTGAATAACTGTGGCGAGAAAGGTCGTAAAATGGGGCGAACTTCACTTAACCAACATCTCACTTAGGCACAGAAATGTTGGGCTCAATTGTGGTCGTTAAGCCGAGGACTGCCTGTAATGGATACAGAGTGTGGCCACCTGCGAGGAAGCTCCGGGACTCTTCTGTTGCTCTGCCCCATTTCAGAGAAACTGCCCTCTTTCCCCATCAACGACGATGGGTTTTTGCCTTCCACATCCAGGTTTTCCTATTTCTCCAAATTTCTCTCTTCCCTTCCTCTCCCTCCCTCCCTCCCATCTCACTCCAGGACACAGAACAAATTGTGAATTCTCCTCCTGCTTTCTTGGCTTCTTTGCAGGCATTCTAATGAGCCAGAAACAAGCCTCTTTATGCCGAACAAGCAGTCAGAGGAGCAGGCAAGGGACAGCAAACATCTTCCAGCTGACTTTTTTTTTTTTAACACATGTACAATTGCTTGGCTACCTTGTTCCTTTTTGTCTCAAAAGCCTAATATAATCAATAGGAAGGGGAAGGAGAAGGGAGGGAGCGTTCCAGCCCTGCATTTTTGAAACCTGGGCAAACTGGTACTGCACTGCACCATTTGCTGTCACTGTATTCTGACTGCACAAACGTTCCCCTCCTTGTACTTTATGGTGGATGGCATCTCTCACTACAACAGGGGGTTCGTTTCTGCTCTCATTGTGGCATGACTACATTATCTGGAGAGAGAGTGAATTTTGAATGAGGTCCAGAAATGGGCAGCATCCCCTGTGTTTATCTTCTTCTATCTTCTAGATTTCTTCCATTCCCTGGGATTGTTTGGCTTTCAGCTGGTGAAAAATACTTTATCTGCTTCGGAGATGGCACGTAGATGTTTGATCACTAAGACACCGGGGACATCTCTGGTGGTCTACACATTCAACTATTCATAGATCTAGGATTTGAAGGGACCTGACAGTCATCTAGACCAACCCCTGCCCAGCGCATGATTTGCTGAAGCACTTTCAACCTCTTTGAAGACCTCCAATGAATGGAACAGTGCCAATTCATGAGGCAGCTTATTCTTAAAGGTAAAGGTAAAGTTTCCCCTCACACGTATGTGCTAGTCGTTCCTGACTTTAGGGGGCAGTGCTCATCTCAGTTCCTATTTTTCTACTTGCATTTTTACATGCTTTTGAACTGCTAGGTTGGCAGAAGCTGGGACAAGTAACAGGAGCTCACTCCATTAGATGGCACTAGGGATTATTAGAACCACCGAACTGCTGACCTTCTGATCAACAAGCTCGGCGTCTTAGCCACTGAGCCACCACTTCTCAGATCTTATTCTTACCATCTGGCATTTCCTTGTACTATCTTACCCCAACCTTCTGCTCTGTAGTTTCATCTCACTGGTTCTGGTTTGAATAAGGCCGTTCTCTCTCCTTTACACAGTAAACCTTTTATATATTTGAAGATGCCCTTCAGGCTTTATTCCATACCTGAAATAAAAGTAGGCTAAACAGTTCTTTGGGCGTGAATAAATATTTGTTGATAATAGCATGAACATGAATGCCATAGAGACATCATGTGTCAAGGGAGTGAAGCACTATGATATTTTAAATATGCCCCCTTCAAAAACATTTTTTGGTTCTGCTGAGAAAGGTCTATTTTTGTAGCTGACAGGCTAGATAAAGTCTGAGAAATAAGGGCATGGTACTTGACTTTAGGAGAATTAAGGCTTCTTAACAGATTGAACTGCCATTGTTCAACATTATTACCCAAACTTGGGGCACTGGGATGTATTACAGGGCATCCAGATTGCTTGCCTTCCTTTGGGAACAGATAGATAAGGTTCCATAGACCTTAATGGCTGCACAATGATTCAAGGCTAATCCTCCACTTGAGTCTCCTCCCTCCCTCCCTGGTCTTTTCCCAACAGGAAGTAATTGTGAAAGCATATATTAGAGTTCAGGCCAGCCTTGTTTCTCAACAGAGACTTGACTGGAATGAGAAGCTGTCAGAGATGGGTGTGGATAGAATCAAACCATAAGCAAGTGGTAATCACTTCTTTCTGAGACTGCAACTTAAGGTTGAGCAGCTCATATAACCAGCAGCTCATATAACCAGAGCCAAGGTGGCGCAGTGGTTAAATGCAGCACTGCAGGCTACTGCTAGATCAGCAGTTCAGCGGTTCAAATCTCACCGGCTCAGGGTTGACTCAGCCTTCCATCCTTCCGAGGTGGGTAAAATGAGGACCCAGATTGTTGGGGGCAATATGCTGACTCTCTGTAAACCGCTTAGAGAGGGCTGAAAGCCCTATGAAGCGGTATATAAGTCTACTGCTATAAGTCTACTGCTATAACCAAAATCAGCATGCACTGGTCTCCAATAGAATTTTGTGACCCAAAGTTTCTCCTGTTATATGGAGCCACCAGAAAGGTTCCATGTCATGGTCCTAATTTACATTGTTTCCTGTTTAGAGAGGGAGACAGAGAAGGGAGAGACAGAGAGGCAGAGAAAGAGGCAGAGAGAGAGACAGAGAGACAGCTACAGAGACAGACAGAGAGAGAAAGAGGCAGAGAGAGAGAGAGAGGCAGAGGCAGAGAGGCAGAGACAAAGAGACAGAGATAGAAGGCAGAGAGACAGAGACAGACAGATACAGAGACAGACAGAGAGACAGAGGCAGAGACAGAGAAAGAGGCAGAAACAGAGAGGCAGAGAGACAGAGAAAGGAACAAACAGAGAGAGACAGAGACAGAGGCAGAGGCAGAGAGGCAAAGACAAAGAGAAAGAGATAGAAAGGCAGAGAGACAGAGACAGAGAAAGAGACAGAGAAAGAGAGGCAAAGACAAAGATGCAGAGACAGAAAAAGAGACAGACAGAGACACAAAGGCAGAGAGACAGAGAGGCAGAGAGACAGAGGCAGAGACACAGACAGAGACAGAGAGACAGAGAGGCAGAGAGACAGAGGCAGAGACACAGACAGAGACAGAGAAACAGAGAGGCAGAGAGGCAGAGCGACAGAGACAGAGAGACAGAGAACGAGACAGACCGAGAGAGAGAGAGAGAGAGAGAGAGAGAGAGAGAGAGAGAGAGAGAGAGAGAGAGAGAGAGAGAGAGGAAGAGAGAGAGAGAGAGAAAGACAGACAGAGACAGAGAGACAGAGAGGCAGAGAGGCAGAGCGACAGAGACAGAGAGACAGAGAACGAGACAGACCAAGAGAGAGAGAGAGAGAGAGAGAGAGAGACAGAGACAGAGACAGAGACAGAGACAGAGACAGAGACAGAGACAGAGACAGAGACAGAGAGAAAGGAAGAGAGAGAGAGAGAGAAAGGATGGGGAAAATGCTAATTACTGGGTTTAAAGAGTGGAATGGGACAACTTGCCACACTGCAGCATATTTTAATGTTTGTCATTCACATTCCATTTTGTCCCTCCTTTTGCATCCTTTCTTTAATGATTCTATTCCACCGTTTCTTTCATATTAGTGTTACTCTTGTTCTGTGGTGAGTTGGCTGTGGCTAGTTGTCCCACAGTCAGTTGGCCACGGTAAATTGGCTGTGGCAAGTTGGCCATGGCGAATCATCATGGACCCTTCACAGAGATGCCACTTGAGCTTCTTTATTGAGCTAAGTGCACAGCTGGCTGGCTATACTGCATCATTACACAAGTAAATCTGCCTTTGAAATGGCCAGTCTTGCCATACAGCACGGCTGGGATTCTTAGTCCAGAAGTGGGAAGGGGCAAGCATTTTAGTCTGATTCTTTTATAGAAACTTATCAACATGTGACTATAAACAAAACAAGAAGAACTTTGGAAACAAATCCCACCGTCCTGTCCAGTGGTGGGTTTCAAAAATTTTTAGAACCTCTTCTGTAGGTGTGACCTGCTTTGTGGGAATGGCTTGCTGGCCATGTGACCGGGTGGGAGTGGCTTGGCAGTCAGGTGACTGAGTGGGAGTGGCTTGGCAGTCATGTGACTGGGTGGGTGTGGCCAACTTGTAAAATGTGGTGAAACTCACTTAACAACGCTCTTGCTTAGCAACCAAAATGTTGGCTCAGACACTCTGGCATTTGAAGCAGGCAAGCCTTAAAGCTGTCAAGTTACAAGACCCTTGCACCCCTAACACTTTAGGGGGAAAAAAACCCAGGGGTGTTCAGACTTGACAGCTTTAAGACTTGTGGACTTCAACTCCCAGAATTCCTCTTCTCGCTCTTCATCTTGATGATGTGCGGACAGGTGGGGGGAGGGAGCTGGAACCGGTTCTAAACGGCACTGTAGATTTGTGGAACCTCTTCTATAGAAGAGGTTAGAACTGGCAGGAACCCACCCCATGAACTGTCAGAACTGTTGAAGCTTCTTGGATGAGAAGCAAAACGTCATCATCTTCAAGGAAAAAACATTTACACAGTTCAGTTGCCATTTGGGAAGAAAAGCGCCTTTGAGACAACCATGATCTGGATGACTGAGAATCTCCATAGACATTTGGAAACAAATAAGTAATTGAAGTACAAAAACCTGATGAATTCCTCCATCTAGATGGAAAATACTAAGCTCTTAAAAGTCTAGATTTGTAGCCCTTCATATTCAACTATGCCTCTGATGCTGAATGCAGTTTACCACCCCCAAAAGTCAGAATGCAAATCAGTATTCATATTTATACTTATTTCTCCTGTGACACATAATAGACATATTCTATTCTATATACGTACACATATTCCTATAAGTACATTTCCCCAATATCATTGTCAAACCCAATATAGCCCACCAACATCAAGGAAGCAAAATTGTACAGCTTTCAGTCAAGGATAATACAGAACTTTGGAATCCATAATATGTATTTTCAAATCCCATTTATAGTAGTAAGGGGGGGGATCTATTTGGCAAAAAAGGTAGGTAAATGAGATAAGCAGTCCATGTATCCATCCTCTTTGCCTTGATTGTTTATATCTAGACATTTTTTCCCAGCCTTCTCACAATCTCTTGCATTACAGATAGTCCTTGTCTTACAACTGCAACGAGGAAGAGAATTTCCATTGTTTAAACAAGATGGTTGTTAAGTAAGTCATGCCCAGTTTTGCCATCTTTTTTTTGCCATGGTTATTAAATAAATCAGTAGTTAAATAAAGCTATTCTAAAGGGAATCCAGCTCCCCCCATTGACTTTACCTGTTGGAGCTTGCTAGGAAGGTTACAAATGGCAATCATATGGCCCCAGAATGCTGCTGCTACCATCATATATACATGCCTGTTGCCCAAATTTTGATTACATGAT
>NW_028261383.1:163533122-163555622 GCF_051295495.1 Thamnophis sirtalis
TATAGGTACTGTACCAGTACGCTCTCAGCTGCTCCGGGCCACTACCGGTACAGCCGTACTGATCCGAACCAGCAGCAACCCACCACTGGGTCTTTCCAGTCGAAGCCCAACAACTTAATCACAGTACTACAATGCCTTTCCTTGCCCTGAAACCTGGCGGGGAGGGGGCTATTAGAAGCTGGTCTAATATTAGAACACGAAACCCAGGGGGGGGGGGAACAGATAGGCTTTATTTTAATTCCTCATTGTGCCTGGAGTGGTAGTAAGGCTTTTATAGGAAATTAAAACAGGCAAATTCAGCTGCCTGATGCAATCACAATCCTGCTTGTTGTCTCTTAGGGCTTCACACAGGAAAGACTGTTAATCTGTTTCTAATCTCAGTGATTCCAGAATGGTAAAGCATTATGATGTTATGAGAACAGGTTCTTTCTGAAGTGCTGTACAAATACACAAGAGGGGGTGTTTTGAGGGTTCAACAGTATGCCCCACTATAACAGAACCATAATATCTGTCAGGTTAAGGCCTACCTTGCATGCATCCTATCTATTCTGTCTCTCTTCCATCTACCTGCCTACTATATGCTTTCTATTTATTTGTCATAAATACATTTACCTGCCTTTCTAATTATACAAGCACTCGGGAGGCTTACATTTTAAATGAAAATACAAATATTAAATGTAACAGGAAATAAAGGCATGAAAAAAAATCCATTACAAATTAAATGTTTGATGAAAATCATGTACATTTGCCATTTTCCAAAATACTGGGAGAATGGAGCCAAATGCATTTCTCTAGAACAGGGATGTTAAACTCACAGGCCATGGGCCGGATGTGTCACGCACTGGCCATGCCCATGCCTGGTTTAGTGAAGAGGGGAAAAGTCACATCACGTGATGCCGCCATGACAATGTGAGTTTGACACTACTGCTCTGGAAGCATCTTCCAGAACCTGAGAGTTATATTAGTTAAGACTCTGATGTCCAAACGGCCACCTCCTGTTGACTTAACATTATTATTATATGGTTCATCACATAGCCAGCCGCATGTTTTGATGGGTGTTGGCATTTAGAAGCATTGGGTTTTTCCCAAGGGCCTAAGATGTTTTAATTAGACAATTAAACAAGAAAATCCAAATGGTATAGAATAAGTGGTACCTCTTTCATTAGCAGTACCTACAAGAAGGATCTAAGAGTCCTAGTAGATAATCACCTAAATATGAGCCAGCAATGTGCTGCGGCTGCCAAAAGAGCCAACATAGTCCCATGCTGAACTAACTGAGATATAGAATCAAGGTCACATGAAGCATTACTATGCTTGGATAAGACCACACTTGGAATGTTGCATCCAGTTTTGGTTGCCACAATATAAACATGATGTTGGGACTCTGGAAAGAGTGCACAGAAGAGCAGCAAAAATGATTAGGGGACTGGAAGCTAAAACATACGAAGAATGGTTGCAGGAATTGGGTATGTCTCATTTAATGAAAAAGAAGGACTTGGAGTGACATGATAGGCTGTTCCATTATCGAAGGGGCTGCCACAAAGAAGAGGGGTCAAACTATTCTTCAAAGCACCTGAAGGCAGGACAAGAAGCAATGGGTGGAAACTAATCAAGGAGAGATCCAATCTAGAAATAAGGAGAAATTTCCTGACAGAACAATCAATCAATGGAATGGCTTGCCTTCAGAAGTTGTGGATACTCCATCACTGGAGGTTTTTAAAAAGAGATTGGACAACCATTTGTCTGAAACAGTATATGGTCTCTTGCTTGAGCAGGATGTTGGACTAGAAGACTTCCAAAGCCTCTTCCAATATTGATATTCTATTAATGTATCAGTGTAATATGTGCAGATCCAAGCAGTGTTGCCTTTTGCAACAGACGGATTTTTTTTTAAATGTGCAGATTTTCTAAGTAGCATCCATGATTTTTTGGTTTGGCATCCATTGTCCTGGAAATCACCAGGATCACCATAGCTTGGTTTATGCCATAATCTTCCAATTTTGATTTTCAGATCTTGATATTGTGTGTTTGCCAATTCTTTGTCTTCTGTTCTAATATCCTGTTCTGTCCCAAACTTCAAATGTATATTGACACTGGCTTGGCTATCTGCCACGACTAAGGAAGGAGCTAAGCCACCCCTAGGCTAGGAGCCCAGAAAACTATCTCTACAAAAACAAGACCTGAACTCACGGACTTCTTGAAGCTTTCACTACACCTATATTATTAGACTGTTGTTTCCTGCAAAATTCCCCTCCCGTCGCCCCACCTATAAGCTCTCTGGGAGGGGCCAATCAGTCCTATTTCCTTCTGCGAGCCTGTTTCCACAGCTGCTGCCTCCTCCTATCAGCCCTCCGCATCTGTATGTCAGGGACAACCTCCCTCTGCTCCTCCTCACTGCTCCCTGACTCAGACACCCCCTGGTGTCCAACAGGCCTCTCTCGTCCCTGCTCTGACTCCGAACACCCATCAGAGTTTTCCTCAGCCTCCAGGGCAGTCCCATAGTGTTCATCGCTGTCAGATTCCACCAACAGCTCAGCCGGCTGCTGCTGGGCCACAACATATCCCCTGGTGTTACCATATCAATTATCTACACTTTCTTTTCAATCACCATTATCTCTGGTGCATCATGAGGCAAGATTTTATCAATCTTTATTCAGAAATCCCACAATAAATATTTTCTGCTTCTTTGCCAAATCTGCAGTTTGACTCATTTGATAGTTTTTTTTAAAAAAAAAATCTAGCCTTGATTGCATTTGTTGTTGAATAGCTTGCCTTTGAGGAACCAAAATCAAGTCTTTTATTGTTCTAGTTATAAGCCATTGTCAGGATTTATCTTTATCCACTTTCCCCTCAATCTTTTGTAGAAATTGAAATGATTATTATGTATTGGTAATCTATACTGTAGTTAAATTCACATTCTAAGTCTGGATGAAACTTAATAATTCAAGTACTACCCAAGTATCTAAGAATTATTAAAGTTGTGTCTGAAAATATAGACAGTTCCCTGCTTGGTGTCTTTTTTTTTTAAATTAGGGTGTTCAGGTCTGATAAATTCAATATTTTCAATATCATGCAAGTATCGTTCTGAGGTCTCCAATCACAACTGGCATAATAATGGATTTCAACTTTGATCTATAGCACCAGCTGGCTTTTTACCTAAGGCAGGACTAGAATTCACAGTCTCCCGATCAGGGGTGCAATCCTACCAGTTTAGCAACCTGTTCACTTAGCGTGTGCTTCAAAAAACATTTTGAATGAGATTCATTTCATTCCATTTCATTGAGGGGATAAAAATCTCTCCTTGGCCAAAATGCAAACAGAAAAGTGTATTTTCTTCTTAGAGCAATGGAGAAATGGGGGGAAAGTGAAAACATACTAGAACTAAATAAAATTGGTCTTGTCAAAGGTGGGATATGGTTTACAGGGACCCACCCATATGCTGGCAAACATGTATTATGCATCAATATCCAAACTGCAGCACATCCCATCATGCTTCCAGAGTTCACCCGAATACTACTATCGGTTCTCATTATTTAGAGTGAGAGTAGCAGGGCAGGCTCCTTCTGAATGTTTCAGGTTGGGGGGTTTTTCAGCTATTTTCAAGGGCAATCCCATATAGATCACATTACAATATAGCGAAACCTTGATTTAATGCATTTCAATTTTAAAAGCTTCATATGTAACAAAGAGAATGACGATTTACATCATTTGTTTAATGGCATCATTTATATCACCATTGCATGAAGTCATCAGGAAAATGATGTGAAAGTTATCAAAGTTATGTGATAACGTTTTCACTACCGAATTTTTCGGAGTCTAAGATGCACCGGAGTCTAAGATGCAGCAAGGTTATGAAGAGGGTGGGGGGAGTTTTTGCACTGTGCTAATCTCCCAAAAATAGTTTTTCGTGAAAACATGCCTATTTCCCCCCCAAAAAGGCATGAATAGCCTTTAGGGAGCTTGCAGAGTGTCCTGGGGGGGGCAAAAACAACCAAAAAATGGCCCATTTTTCGTAAAAACGGGACCGTTTTTTAAAAAAAAATGAGGTATGGATAGCCTTTAGGAACCCAGTGCTCCTGGGGGCTGGGGGGTAAAACTGAGCAAAAAACAGGCCATTTGCTTGCACATTTCTGCCCTCCCCAGCCCCCAGGAGCCCTCTAAAAGCTTCCTAAAGGCTATGCACAGCCATTTTGGTGAAGGAGGGGGGTTTCAGGAGGCAAAAAAGGCTGCATTCAGTGTATAAGACGCACCCAGATTTTCAGCCTCTTTTTTGAGGGGAAAAGGTGTGTCTTATACTCCGAAAAATACAGTAATTCAATGGGCATCTATGAATAATTGGTATCCTTCCTCCGTAGTTAGTCCAATAAAACAAGTTTCACTGTAATCTTACCTAGGATTTTTACTAAAGGTCTCTAAATGGTAGTGATAATACTGAGAGCCAATTGCCAGCCACCTGGATTCCTTAGAACATTACCTGGTCTGTTCCCCTCAGGCTATACAACTGATCCTAAATGTTAACTTGATAACAAATCCTCTATCTCCTGACAGTATTTGACCAGCTCCTGCCCATGCCTCTTGCCACTGTCAAATCCCACAAATAATTTCTCTACTGAAACTATCAAAAGAATAAACTACAGTAATGAAGTTATAAATGACAGTCGGTAACTCAGACATAGGTTTTTTTTTTGTTTTTTTTTTGTTGGCAAACATTTGTTTATTTCATTTTCATTTTCATTTTATACAATCACTTATATACTGTACGTAACAAGAAAAACAAAAAGAAAAAAAAGAAAAGAAAAAACCCCAACATAACACTTCAATCCCCCATACACCCTCTCTTCTCCCCCTCCAACTTCCATTTCACCCCTCCAACATTCCCCTCTTCTACTTCCCTTCCCCCTCAGACATCTCCCCCTCCCTCCATCTCACCCTCCTTACATTCCCTCTCACTCCCTCTTTACTTCTCCCTCCTCTTTCCCTCTTCTCCTCGCTTTGGTGTATCCATCAGTTTGTTTTTTTTAAAAAAAATAAAAGAGAAAAAGAAAAAAAAAGGAAAACGAGCCGCAGTATACAAGTGAATTCTTATTGTTCTAAGAATTGAAACTGTAATTCCACCCTCCCCCCTCCCCCCTATAATCCCCCCTCCCTAACCCCCTTACGGCTTCGCAGGTCCCATACCCGGCATAATTCTTTAACAAGCATTTGAGTATAATAAGGCCAGCTAACTTTAAACTTAAAAAAAGAAAAGAAAAGAAAAGCCAAAAAAAAAAAAAAAGGGAATAATAAAAAATAAAGAAGAAAAAAAAAAAACCACACACACACCCAAAAAGAAAGGAGAAACAGAGAAGGGTCAATAAACCCACTATGTTAACACAGCTTCCCATTATCTGTAAATCTTAAACAATGTAATTCATTCCAAATTTCGATTATTTTACTACTTGCAGGGTTTCAAACTATATTAGAGCCAGGTAAGTTGATCAATTAGGATTCCCCAACTAAAAGTCTCATTGCTTTATCTATCTATTCAAACCGTTAATTTATCTCTTTTTTATCCGAATATCCAAACCTTTCTATAAAACCATTAAACTCAAGAACTTCTTTCATTTTTCATTTCCAACACCTCCCTTTCTATCCTTACCCACCTCCACATGTAAATTTTTTTTACCTTCCACCCTGCCTTTATCCATGTCCATATATATATTTTATCCGCGTCCATTGCTCCTCCCATATTTACTCCACTTTCCTGAAGACTCTCCGACCAATCTTTCTTGACCTTATATTGAAATAGCAACTCAAACAAACATCTGCTTGCATTCTAGCCCCAAGTAGTCTAATTAAGCTTTCGCTACCCTTCCCTCTCCCACACGCCTCCCAACTCCGTTCGTCCCAGACCACAACTCAAAAAGATCGCAATCTCCGCTCTCCTCGCCTAGGAAAATAATTCATGCACAATTTGAGTTAGAGTTCAGACAAATCTTATATACAATATGTGTCCACAATCAGCAACGCTTCTTTCAGTCTCCATGTCTCATCATCAATATACCACTTTTCCATTTTATCCCAGACGGGAATCATAAAGCTTTAAGAACATCGCTTAGTCTTTATTCTTTAGTCTTCTGCCCTTCCGGAAGAGGAAAGCAACACCCTCCGCCTTGTAGCCACGTGTCTCGCTGTTTGTCTTCTCCTTCTCCTTGTCTCTCTCCAGGTCCGGATGAATCAGGAAGTCCCGCCTTCAGGGTCTCGTAGTAAAATTCTCGGGCTTCACAGACAGAATTGATGCGGTGTTTTTGGTTGCCAAATGTAACTGTAATACCAGCTGGGACTTCCCATTTGTATGGAATCTGAGAATTTCTGAGTTCTTCGGTTAAGAAAGCATACTCTCTCCTTGTTCTTAATATTTGAGGTGGTAGTTCTTTGAAAACAATCAAGTCCTGTCCATCAATTCTCAACCTCTTTCCGTAAAGCCTCTGTATTATCTCATTTCTGGATTCCCTTGTGGTAAAGTGTATAATTATGTCCCTCGGAAGCTGTCGCTGTTTTGCTACCCACGAATTCTGGCGGTAAATTCTTTGAATCTGCCAATCAAAGTTAAATCCCGGACTTCCCACCAAGCGGCTGAAAGCCTCAAAGAAAATCTGTTTCAAATTCTCCTGTTGGTTTTCACGCAGTCCTCTAACTCTTATAGCAAAGGCAGTCTTATTATAATTTATCATGACAAGTTGTCTTTGAGCAGTTTCAATTTCCTGTTGTAAGGTTTCAATTTTGGATATCAAATTAAGGTTAGTTTCTTCCAAAAGTTCCAATTTATCCTCCATTTCAGCAATATAATCTGTCATGACTGTCATTACTCCGATCATATCCTCCTTTGCCTGAGCAATTTTAGCATCAAATTGATCACATAAATCCGATATCAATTGATTAATTTCCTGTCTGAAATCATTAAGCGTTTTGAGAAGAAATTCTTGTGTTAGCAAATCTCCCGTGGAGGGTGTAGGAGACAAGGGTAGCGGCTTCATAGCAATTTTTGGAGATATGTTATTAGGGAAGCGCTTCTGTTTAGATTTGGGAGCCATTCCAGAGTAAAAATAAAAGACAAGCAATCAAGCGAGCCAAAAATCAAAGTCTCTGCTCCCCTCAGTTAATCTTTTAGCAATTAGTACGGAGAAGCCTTCAGGAAGGTAGGGCTGACTAAGTACGTCACATCAAACACAAAAGCTACGAGATCGCCATCTTGTGACGCAGCTAAAAAAGAAAGGGAGCCTTTTGCAAAGTTGAAGCTGGTATTTTGAATAGTAATGGAAGAAATTCCTCAGGAATGGTCCCCGCCCGGATTAACATTTAAATAGCTTAGCTTTGTCCTGGGGGGGGGCAATCTGCCTAGGGCTGCAAAAAAGGCAGCGCGGAAAACTGGCCGGAGTAAAGGCTCAGCTAATGTTGAACCTCTTCTCCATTCACAGCAAAAAAAAGCTATGAATTACAAAGAGATCCTAACGACTGACCTTCTCCCTGCCCCTTTCTGCCAGAAAGGGGAGATATCTATAGATCTTATAAGATATACGAACCAGAGTCCTGACAGGAGCTTCGTTGAGCTCCCGACGGCGGCAGGCTCCACCCCCCGAAGCCAGACATAGGTTTTAAATAGCATAGAAAGTCAGCACCCACCCTTCCTAGAAGAATGAAATACTTTGGGAAATATTAAAAAGGCAGAATATTATATTTCCACAAGAAGAGAAATGGAAATCTTAAAGGAGACAGAAACTCAGAGCTTCAGCTGTTTGCCACCAGAAGATATTTTGTGTCCATTGAAAAGAACTGGGCCAGCCTATCTACAAAACAAAAGATCTTCAGATCCAGTGTGATGGCATTAAGACATGACCCTCTGGACATGATATGATTATCTAGCAGCAGAGCTCACTGCATTGCAAACTCACCTGGGGACATTGCATCACCTTCCAGGCTTCGACCAAACTTGATTCAGTCAAACTGACCCCACATGGCCCCATGGGAATCTGATTACAGCCAATAGAATACATTTCTTGCACAGGAACAGGAAGCTCAAGGGCAAAGCCTGAGAGAGAGTATAAATAACCCTCACTCTCCACTCTATGTGGTCAGCTGCCCAGGACCTCAAACCTATGTTGTCCTGTCCATCAATAAACCATCTTTCCAATCAGCCTCCATGTTTCCAGGGTCTTTCTCCCCACTTGGAACAGAACCAGATGTATATTTCTTCCAACAATAGTAAAATGCTGGTCAAACCATGATGCATTGCAGTCATTTTCAGTATTGTTCCAGATTCATTGGCCTACCATTCCCAATATCCCTCAACTTCCACAGCTAATGTCCATACCAGCTGGGCTAATAGGAGCCCAAGAACCATAATGGTTTGGGGACAATGGAAGCTGTTGTCCAAACGTTATGGTCTAATCTCTCAGAGAAGTCAAATCAGCAAAGGCTGGTTCAGACGTTGAGGTGTTTAGGTCAAATAATGACTGATGTAATGTGATCACCAGGTTTCTCACTTAAGTTGCTTGGGTTTAGGACATTCAGGGTCCAATGCACTGCCGTAGTTTTTGGCTGCAAGGCCAAGACTTTCCCTTGAGCCCACAAGCCACTCATTCCGACACCACATAGCCTGTCACAACAGTAAATTGCAAAAGAAAATGAAACCATGGCTGCTTTATTCCCGGGCCTTATTGTCTGCCTTTCTACCCCATCTGTACCTTGATTATTTTGCCCAGAGTTCAGGGACCCCTGTCTACTCAGCATTCAATCCCTGTCGTGAATTGTCAGATGCAAGGGAAAGTCGTGGCGGACAAGTTATAAATCGAATGCATTTCAATTGGCAGATGAAAGAAAGCAATAGCGAAAGCCTCCAGAGAACAAGAATTAGGGCCAGTAAGCACACGTTGCAATATATGGTTACCAGAAGGTCTAACTATCTCTATTATTAAAGTGACCAGGTTGATTTTCCTTGGATTTCCCCTGTGAAAACAGATATTGTTCTCTTCTATTTGACACTTGCGTGCAGTAGCTCCTGAAAAGGCAAACAAGGGTAATTGGGATGGGGGGGTAGGATATAGATCTGTATGCCCGTTCTTCCTCATGAAGCTTCTGGCAGAGGGAAAAGCAGGCTGTAAGCACATGGCATCACTCCCTTGTTTTACTTCTCTGCAAGTACCGTACTTTGATTCAGGATTGCTTCTGGCACTGGCCAAAAATCATAACTTGTGATGCCCTGGCAGATTTAACTGGGCAGAGAAACAGCTAGTTTGGAGAAGCGGTCACTCTTGAAACACATAATAGGCTTCCTCATTTATTCTCTTTCCTTTCCGAGCTATGTACAGCCTCAAATATAAGCGCTTCTCTCGCTTTTTAAAAAGCAGAGGATCATTCTGGTGCATGGGCCTTTTTACAGTTTTGAGTGGCAGGCCAAGAAATAGGCAGTGCCTTGTGAGAGGTTTTATATCAAATATATCTTTTATTCTTTATACCGTTTCCATCTTCCCTTAAAACATTAGCAGAATCCAAATGGAAGGAGAATCAGCAACGCCACTAGAGATAATTGACAGTCAAGCTGAAACTAATCGTGTAAAAATAGCAAACAGGGGGAAGGATCTTTTATTCAAACTTCCTCAAAACCCCAAATAAGGTACCCAGATTAATCGACATATCAAAGGATAAGGTCTGGGAACATAGAGTTAATTAAATTAGGTCTCCCAGTGGAACTGCATATTCACAAGAATAAGCATCATAAGTGACCTACACACACACACACACACACACACACACACACACACACACACACACACAAACACACACCTCAAGTGTCACCCTAGAATCAGCACGTAGACCAGAGGTGTCAAGATGGCGGCCCATGCGCTGGATGTGTCACATGCAGGCCACGCCCACCGCAGCTCAGCGAATGGGAAAAACGTTGCAAGACATCACGTGACAGCAATGTGACACTGCGAGTTTGACATTGTGATGTAGACATTTCCACACCCAGGACAAACTCCCTGTTTAAACCTCCCTTTGTTACTGTGCTCTGTAGCAACTGTGTCTAAAAGTAAACACCTTGTGTTTAGGAATCAATATTTCTTCTTTCTGCACAGCTGTCTGAATTTAATTTTGATTTATTCTAGTCAGGGGTGGTATTCACTTACCTTCCCTACCAGTTTGCAAATGTGAGCACGCGCCCTATCCGCATATACGCTCAGCCTTCCGCGCATGCTCTTTGGGTGGGGTTTTTTTTTCAGATCTGAAATTAGGATTTGGGCTTGAGTTCAATTTAGCTTTAGTCTCTTTCCAGCGTGGAACAGTCTCAGGCCAAGTCTCCTACAATGAGAATCATTTTCTTATAGAGAAAAAAAGCATTGGCTTTATGTGTTTATATGTGTTCAATTTTATACTTGGCCTCCAATAGATATGTCAGGTAATTAATTACTGTATTTTTCAGAGTATAAGACACACCTTTTTTCCTCAAAAAAGAGGCTGAAAATCTGGGTACATCTTATACACTGAATACAGCATTATTTTGCCTCCTGAAACCCCAACCCCTTTACCAAAATGGCCATGCATAGCTTGTAGGAGGCTTTCAGAGAGCTCCTGGGGGCTGGGGATGGCAGAAATGAGCAAAAAACAGCCCACAGCCCCCAGGAACACTCTATAAGCTTCCTAATGCCCTTTTTTTTGGACACAAAATGGGCCCGTTTTTGCAAAAAAAAAAAGTTATTTTTTTGCTCGTTCCAACCCCTCCCCCCCTGGCAACACTCTACAAGCCTCCTAAGGGCTATTCATGCCCTTTTTTGAAAAATAAACAGGCTCCTTTTCACGAAGGTTGCAGAGTGCAAAAACTTTTTTTTTAATTTGCCTCTTCAAAACCTTCAAAACCTTGATGCGACTTATACTCCAGTGCATCTTATACTCTGAAAAATATGGTAATAAAACATTGTGGACTACTGATTTCAGGTAAGAAAGGACGAATCCAGATTAGGAGAACGGGATAAAGTACCGTATTTTTTGGACTATAAAGCACACCAGAATACCATGATTTTGAAGAGGTAATTTTTTAAAAAAGGTTTTGCACTCTGCAGGCCTCCCAAACCCTTGGCACACCTCATTTTTTGCAAAAAAAAGAGGGGAGGAAGTGATGCATAGGCTTTGGGAGCCTTGTAGAGTGCTCCTGGGGGCTAGGGGGCAAAAACAGCCCATTTTGACCCCTCAGGAGCACTTTGCAAGCCTCCAAAACCCTCTGCACGTCCGTTTTGCTAGAAATGCTGTATTCATTTTATACGATGCACCCAGATTTTCACCCTCTTTTTTGCGGGGGGAAAAGGTGCATCTTATACTCTGAAAAATACGGTAGTTTGTTTCTGTTTTCCAAATATTCTACACATTTGGACTCAAAATTAAAAGTTTGTCAGTACACTGTCTTTCTTGAAAGACATAGATCAAGACTCTCTATTGAATTAGATGTTTGTAATACAGCTGCCACAGTTATGACCCAGAAGATTACTAGGCATATTAATATATGGTGTCAATTCAGGTCAGGTGAATGCAACATATGAAGCATACACAGTTTGCACATGAGTAGAGATATGCTTTATTTATTACAACACTAAAGAACCAGGGGGCAGCCAGACAAATGAAGTGTTTTGGTTTTTTTTACATTAGTGGATCAACTTGCAATTCCTTCCCTAGGTTTTAGCAAATCCAAAGGTTGGAGTTAGCCTTACACTTGGTAGAAGTCATTAAAGCAGTGGTTCATAGGAGCAAGGTAAGCTCTCATCACTCCAAGAAGACAACCATATTTAAACCATCCACTTTCTCTTCCTATGCATTTGTCCTTCTTTTATAGCCTAAGGCGACCTCTCTCCTCTGCTGGTTTGTTTTGCAGTTGATTAAGAATGTTTACAATGAACTAAGGATGTTCATTTATAACACTGGTGCTACATTGCCAAAATTGAGATTGACCTGGTTAAGATTCTCTCTGGAGTTCTTCACATACATTCTTGAGCATTTTGCCACCAAAGTCTTTCTCGCCACCATCCTCCCCTTTCTTCACTGGATTACCTGTAGATCTGGCATTTTCTCATTGTTCTTGAACTGCAGCACTAACTCCACCTTTGGAAAAGGACCTACATCTGCCTGGATGGTTAGATTACTCTTTGCACTGCTGAGTCCTGTCAAGAGTACCCTTCCAGAAGAAGGAGACCAAGGGGCATCCATCTGTTCATTGGTTTTAATTATGCATTATGGCTTGCTTGCACGGCTGTTTATCTTATCAGAGAGTGCTGGGGAAGTCCATAATTTATTTTGCCTTTCCTATTGAGTCCTCAAGGAGCCTCCAGTGGAAATGGAGAAGGGAATTCTTGGCAGTGACCGAGTAACACCACTTCTGCATGAATTGTAATGAATAAGAATAGAATAGAATAGAATAGAATAGAATGGAATGGAATGGAATGGAATGGAATGGAATGGAATGGAATGGAATGGAACGGAATGGAATGGAATTCTTTATTGGCCAAGTGTGATTGGACACAAGGAATTTGTTTTTGGTGTACATAAAAAGACAAGATACATTCATCAAGAATCATAAGGTACAACACTTAATGATAGTCATAGGGTACAAATAAGCAATCAGGAAACAATCAATATCAATATAAATCATAAGGATACAAGCAACAGTGTTAAAGTCCTGCAGTCCTAAGTGGGAGGAGATGGGTGATAGGAACGATGAGAAGACTAATAGTAATAGTAATGCAGCCTTAGTGAATGGTTTGATTAATAGGCTTCCAGATGCAATTTAGGGTGTTGGTAATCATGGTTAAAGCCCTTCATAGCACAAGAACATCTGCCTGCCCCACATGCTCCCACCGGCAGGAAATGCCCCAGGCTCCTTCTTTAAAGTCTTGCCATCTTATGGGATCTAGGAAGAGTGCCTTTTGTATGGTTACCTCTGCTCTCTGAAACAATCTCCCCTCCATCCACCCCCATCCCCTGATTTAGCACAGACCCCAACTTATCTTGTCTTTAGGAAATCCCTTAAAACCTGGCTACTCCTTCAGGGCTTTATGGATAGGTCGAATGAGAGTTCCCCTGCTTCCAATAACATCAAGAGAGTTGGTAAACTCAGGGTACTTTCAATGAAACGGTGATGTCTTAGGGGATCCAGAAGGTGTCTTTTCTATTGCAGTCCTGCCCTATGGACCAGCAGCCCTCCCCTCCCAAAATCTGAATCGCCCCAACCTTGCTGTCCTTTAGAACAGCCCTGACTCTTACCCCTAGGCGTTTGTCAGAATTTTATGCAAGCCTGTTTTAATATGCAAGAAGTATGTTACTGGACTCTGGCAACTGTGTGGCCATATACACAGAATAAATAAATCAAATAAAAATAAAACCTAGTGACCTCTATTCTGTATCTTGAGGGGTCCTTTGAGTAGAATATCAGATTAGTACAGAATTGGAGGCTGCTGTTATACAACAGGGAGATTCTAAAATGACAAATGCTCATGATTTTATATCAGTTTCCTTTTGAGAGAATTCATGCAGACAAACACATAGCTTACCACAAGCAGTGTCAAAACACACACTCACATTTGCAAACCGGTAGGGAAGGTAAGTGAATATCACCCCTGGATGTGGCGTAAACTGACGGGTGTAGGTTGATTATAAAAGTATGCTTTTACTATATTTGGATGTGGTCTCTTGCTTGGGTGTGTATTGAGATCCACCAGCCATTGCAAACACTTCAACAATGTTGAGTTGGAGTTTTACTCCTCACAGATGCAACTGGCATGTCAGAGATATCTATCCAAGGTAAAGCAGATGTTGGACCAGTGTCTCAATATTATAATGGTTGGATGAAGGCCAGGAGACTGAAACTGAATCCTAGCAAATCAGAGCTACTGTAATTCATAAGACCAGAAGCTGGATTCTAATTCTGAATAAATTGTACATATACTAGAAGGAGGAATTTGCTTTATTTAAAACCACCACAACAATGCTAACATATATTGGCATTTAGGGATTTCGGGAAGCCTCACGATTTTGGGATTTTTAAAGGGTGGGAAGGAATAGCAACAGTTTCAGACAATCAATTGACATTCTGGCAACTGAAGAACTTTATGGTCTCATAGTAAAAATAGACTCCCTGTAAGAATTTGAATTTATATTTTCAAAATGTAATGTTTTCATTCTATCTGTGAATAAATGTGAGTTCTTAGGGTCTTATCTTTCTTATGATTACAAAACTACATTCAATGTTATTATCTTTTGCATTCAAATTCCAAGTCTCTTACTTCCCTTTAGGCCTTTACTAAATCACTTTGCTTTGTTAGACTAACTCCTTTCAAAGATAATTTGGGTTTAATTTTTTTTTCTGCTGTCCTATCCTTTTCTAAAGCAAAGGTGGGTGG
Source organism: Thamnophis sirtalis (assembly GCF_051295495.1). Taxonomy (NCBI): domain Eukaryota; kingdom Metazoa; phylum Chordata; class Lepidosauria; order Squamata; family Natricidae; genus Thamnophis; species Thamnophis sirtalis. The sequence continues at coordinate 163,547,543 of NW_028261383.1, forward strand.
GGGGAAGAGGGAATAACACATCTTCTTAAACTGTCTTGGAAAGCTAGTTCCTGGATTATGTTTCTCAGCAACTTTACAACTGCCAAGCTATCCTCTTCACATGTATGCTTTCCCCCCACTGTTTAGTCCATTCATTGGCCAGTTTGCTCAACACATCCTTCCTCCAGATGCTGCTGGGAACTGGATACATCTATTCTCCCACTCTCCAGCTCCACTGTTTTAGTTCTTCACTGTCTTTGGTCAGCCTACATCCTCGATTCATGGACCACTTTTCCAGTAGACCACAAAGAAACCCAAATCTTGCCAAATATGCTCCTTATAAATCTTGCCGCAGAGAACAGATGTGCCTACCTTAGAGTTATTCTATGGAAATGAGGAATATCACAACTACCTACATGATATCCTGCATCTAAGAGACAAAGAAGAAAATTTTGAGAGAAGAACTTATTTTTTACAGTCTCGGTCATGAAAGGTTATCACAAGGCTTATAGATTTCTGCCCAATCCTTCTCCTGGGCATTGGCAATGTTCAACTATTTTTGCACACACCCCCCCTCTCTCTCTTTCTCTCCCTCTTCTCCCCACCTTTCTCGTTTTTAACAATTTTATGGCAAGTAGTGGATAGGACTTACATTTCTCAGACTTGTGAAAAGCTGTATCTATGTGACAAGTGCAAATGAGTGCAGCATGGTTTGAAAAAATATAGATAGTGGCCAAAATTTTCTAATTTCTTTGTAAACAAAATAGATTGTGGGAGAATGTAGATATTATACATCTATTCTTCCCTATTTAGACAGAATTTTGCACTTATTTTGACTTCAGTAGAATTGTCGACCATTTCAGAGTTCCAACATATCTGAGCTGGAAAAAGCTAGTTTACTAATAGATTTTTTTGGGGGGGGCGGTATTGAATCAGTCCAGAATAGAATAGAATGGAATGGAATGGAATAACAGAGTTGGAAGGGACCTTGGAGGTCTTCTAACCAACCCCCTGCTTAGGCAGGAAACCCTACACCTCTTCAGACAAATGGCTATCCAACATCTTAAAAACTTCCAGTGTTGGAGCATTCACAACTTCTGGAGGCAAGTTGTTCCACTGATTAATTGTTCTAACTGTCAGGAAATTTCTCCTTAGTTCTAAATTGCTTCTCTCCTTGATTAGTTTCTACCCATTGCTTCTTGTTCTACCCTCAGGTGCTTTGGAGAATAGTTTGATTCCCTCTTCTTTGTGGCAGGCCCTGAGATATTGGAACATAAATAAATGTATATTTTACATATATATATATATATATATATATATATATATATATATATATATGTATGTATGTATGTATGTATGTATGTATGTATGTATGTATGTATGTATGTATGTATGTATGTATGTATACACACACACACACACACACACAAAGATAGAGACTTTATTGGTTATACTCCTTCCCTTCATCTCCTCTTCCTCTCCTCCCCTCCCTCTACCGATTCTATGGGGATTCACGAAGCAAAGTAAAATAATTTCAAGAAGCAACCCAACTTTATTTTGGAAGGAGCAGAAAATGAGCAGAAGGAATATCAGCTCTTCTCAGCTTCCTTATCACTTGCAGCTCAATTCTCCGAAATAAAAACTAAATACGAAATGGCAAAAAAACTAATATAAAAGACGGCTCCCAGAAGAGCAAGCTTCACAAACTCAGTGCCACAAACATCGAGAAAGCCCTGCCTCAGCATCATTGCTGTTCTTGAGATCTCAGTTGGAAGGTAAAGACGAACAGCACAGATTACTTTAAGCGTTCAGGGACATTCCTATGAAGGAAGAAAGCGTCTGAGTCCCAAATCATTTTCCACGAGAGCTATTGATAGGGAGTCCCATAACAGAGCATAGACAGAGATTTACATTTAAAAAATTGCTGTGGGCCCCCACCCTCACTTCCCATCCTCCGCAGGGGTAGCACAGAAGATTGCTTTGGAACTAGGAGTAGATTGGAAGTGACAATCGGCTCAATTCCCTGGTGGAGGCAGCTGATGATTAAAGGGGCTTGATTAGCATAGATCAATGGCAGCGACCCAGGAAGAAAATGGGAATGGAGAGAAGAAGAAGAAAAAAAAGCGGGGGGGGAGAGAAATGATGTGGTAGGGCTGAAGAGAGGGAGAGAGAATCATTTGTTTGCTAACAGCTACTCCATCTGTCCCGTATCTCCCACAGTCATTTCTTCCTTGTGTTTTTCACCCTGGAAATCTCAGGGGAGACTGAACTGAAGGTTAAAGCCAAGTTAGAGCTGGTTCCTACTGAGTAACAACATGTTTTAGATCATAACAGATTCCTAGCATATCTGTGTCATGTCTCAATTTAGTTCAGTACGGTGAAAATTTATTGCACCTTAAGGTCCCTGCCTTGCCAAATTGCAAAATGGAAAAGATGGTTAAAAAAAAAAAAGCTTCATATGCTTACCCGTAAAGGCAGTTTCATCTGCTGGGCATAAATGTGGAAACCTTTAGTCCATTTTCCTCCCCCTGTATGATTCAAAAGTCTGACATTTATAGTTCTTTTAAGACATGCCTAAAACACCTCAACCTAGCTATCCTATCCGGGGGTTCTCTAGGTTTGGCTCTGGGTGAAAATAGGAAATGTTCTTCTCCCAAGGGGAACGCTCTGAAAACCTAAGAGAGGAAGAGGATAAGGCCAGAGATGGATTTCTTGCTAGTTCCTTGTCAAGGTTGAATGGGGAGAATGAGGATGTTGATATTACCAGAGGAGGAAAAATCCCCCTCCTTTTCATATTTTATACTTTAGAGTATAAAAGTGGATTCCTTAAAAAAAAAAAGAAAATAAATTTATAAAGTAAAATAGATGTATAACATGAGCCAAGGTGGCGCAGTGGTTAAATGCAGCACTGCAGCATACTTCAGCTGACTGCAGTTCAGCAGTTCGGCGGTTCAAATCTCACCGGCTCAGGGTTGACTCAGCCTTCCATCCTTCCGAGGTGGGTAAAATGAGGACCCGGATTGTTGGGGGCAATATGCTGACTCTGTCAACCGCTTAGAGAGGGCTGAAAGCCCTATGAAGCGGTATATAAGTCTAACTGCTATTGCTATTGCTATTGCTATGTAAATATAGATAAACTTTGGTCTAATGCAGTGGTGGGATTCAAATAATTTAACAACCGGTTCTCTGCCCTAATGACCAGCTGGGTAGGCATGGCTCTGTGGTCATATGGCCATGTGGTTGTAGCCAACTCAACCTCACTCAAGTCGATGGGTGCTTTACCTTAGCTGTTACAATGTAATGAGGGTTAACTGGAGAGGCAGTTTCTGTAAGCAGGGCAATAAATATTAGGCTAGAAACAACACCAGATTGTCTCCTTCCTGCCTTCCTTACAGGATTAGCCCTGTAAAGTGGGAAAAAAGAAAATGAGATTTTCTTCCAACAACCGGTTCTCCGAAATGCTTGGAAAATTAACAATCGGTTCTCCTAAATAGGTAGGGGCTGGCTGAATCCCACCACTGGTCTAATGGTTAAAGCACCAGACTAGAAACTAGGAGACTGTGAGTTCTAGCCCTGTTTTAGGCATGAAAGCCAGCTGGGTGACTTTGGGCCAGTCACTTTCTCTCTCAGCCCAATTCGTCTCACGTTGTTGCTATTGTGAGAAAAAGAGAGGAGGGAATATCAAGTATATTTGCCATCTTGAGTTATTCATATGAATAATAAAGGTGGAATAAAAATAAATAAACACTTTTGTTTCCTTTTACTCTGAGTAATCTTCTCCAAAGTATCTATGAAGATTCTCAGTCCATCCAGATCATGGTATATCCCAAAGGTACTTTTTCAAGAGGCAACTGGACTTTCTGGGTTTTTTTGAAGACATTTCGCTTCTCATCCAAGAAACTAAATGTCTTTAAAGAAAAATCAGAAAATCCAATTGAAAAAGAACCTTTGGGGTATACCCCAAAGTGTGCCAGTTAGTTTCACAGGTTTCTTCAGTATGTTTGGAGCTTCCAAAAAATGGGTTGGGACTGCAGTGTGGCCACTGGTGACAAATTTCTCCCATCTACACTATTTCCTAAGTTAAAGATGCTCTTATCTATCAAATCAACATATATGGCACAGGGGTGGGTTGCTAATCCCGTTCCAACCGGTTCGGTTGGAACGGGGCCGGCGGCGTCCTCGTGCACGCGCACAGTTCACGCATGCGTCTTAGCGCCTGCGCGATGCTCCAGCTGCTCGCAGAGACTCGCACAGGCGCTGTATGTGCCATCCAGCTGCTCGCGGAGAATCACACAGGCGCTGTATGTGCCATGCGCCTGCGTGGAAGCGCAGAAGCCTTCAAAGACCAGTAAGGAGCGCGGGCGGGCGGGTGGGCCCTTCGCCGTTCCCGGAAGTTACTTACTTCCGGGTTCACCTACCAACCGGTTCGCAGGGACCGCCACGAACCGGTTGAAACCCACCCCTGATATGGCAGCAACTAACCATATTTGGATGATCTCAAAAAATGTTCAGTGTTAGCCATGATTAGTACTTAACCATTTGGTAAGAACCACCAAAACTGGGACGCTGAAAAATCATTTCAGAATAAGGCAATGGCAAATCTTTTGTATCATGTCAAAAATATTACGTAGATGCCACCAGGCACCAAGCACAACTGTGAGACCTTTCTTTTCCTAATTTCCTCCTTCAAAGCTGCCATTAGCAGTAGAGAAGGAAAAATGCAAGTGCTCTGATTGTATCTCTTTTCTAATACAAATAAGCACTAACACATCCTTAATAACATTTTGCACATCTTGCGAGTGGATTAAATCCAAAATGCATAGGCCAATTGGCTTTTATTTTTCAATATTCAGATATTCTATGAAGCCAAGAGTGTCACTGAATTGGTGGCAGTTTTGGAATTGTTTCATTCATTCTGTCATTTTTTGTTAGTGAGAGTGAGAGAGCAGATCTTCCAGAAACATGTTTTTGTTAAGCATTTGAATCTGTTTCCATCACTGACTATGAGCGATGGGTTGTTACCTGTCTGGGTCTTTCTACTCCTTTCTACACTGACTGGCAGTGAAACACCAGGATCCCAAATCCTTAATCTCTACCTATGCTGACACCAAATTTCACCAGTTTGATTGAAGCAACACGAAAATCATTGGCCACGCTACCACCCACCACACTCTTGAGTTCATCGAAGCCTGGCACTCCACAAGCAATTCCATCAACAGACACATTGACCTACAAGCAGCCTACAAACCCCTGGAACTCCAGAGTCCAAATCAACCACACAGCCAACCAGAAACAGCACTGACCCTCAATCAACCCCACAACCTCCCCCCCCCCCCCCACACACCAGCAGTTCACCTCCCAAAGACCCTGACTTGATGTAATCTCCTTATCACAGGACCCATCACAAGACTCACTGATGACTCACTGACGACCCATCACCCATCTCTTGACACACCCACACCTGAAGCCCTTATAAACCGAACAATGACACTGACATCCCCTAAACTCTGCTAAAGATGTTACCTAGCCTGGTGGTAAAGCCACCCACAAGCTCAGAGGACGAACCCTCACCCTCTTCCTACTCCTTTCCATCAAAGACTGCAGTCTGTTTTCATCATCCAAACCAACTGGAGAAGCCAGTTGCAGTAACAGTATCTTTAGCAAGCTATTGAGCAATGGCTGTTCACCTGTGTATATATTTCTGTGCATCTGCAGACTCGCAGGAAGATTCTAACTCCTTGCATATAGAAACCTAGTTATATGTTGGTGCAGAATATGTTTGCCAAAAAGTTATATGTTTGCCAAAAAGGCATTAAGATTTGTTAACCTAATTTTGCGAAGCTTCTTCTCTGGTAACCTTGTACTGCAAATTAGAGCGTACAAAACTTTTGCCAGACCAATTCTCGAATATAACTCATCTGCCTGGAATCCACACTGTATATCGGACATTAATACAATCGAGCAAGTCCAGAGGTATTTCACGAGAAGAGTGCTCCCCTCCTCTGCTCACAATAGAATACCTTATGCCACCAGGTTTGAAATTTTGGGCTTGGAGAACCTGGAACGACACTGATTAAGGTCTGACCTACGCGTAGTACACAAAATTGTCTGCTACAATGTCCTACCTGTCAATGACTACTTCAGCTTTAACCGCAATAATACACAGGCAAACAATAGATACAAACTCAAGGTAAACCGCTCCAGACTCGATTGCAGAAAATATGACTTCAGCAACAGAGTGGTCAATGCCTGGAATGCACTACCCAACTCTGTTGTTACATCCTCAAACCCCATAAACTACCTTCAACCTTAAACTACCTAGCATGGACCTCACCTCTTTCCTAAGAGGTCTATAAGGGGGCGTGCACAAGCGCACCAGCGTGCCTACCATCCCTGTCTTACTGTCCCCATTTATTTGTACCTATTTCCTGTGTTCATGTCCAGGTTTATACTTATACCTGTTATCTCGTACATGTTTGACTAGGTAGGTAGGTAGGTAGGTAGGTAGGTAGGTAGGTAGGTAGGTAGGTAGGTAGGTAGATAGATAGATAGATAGATAGATAGATAGATAGATAGATAGATAGATAGATAGATAGATAGATAGATAGATAGATAGAATAAAGTTTTCAGTGTAGCATTCCCCAGAATCTGATACATTCTATTTACAATCTAAATTGCTATTCTCAAGGTTGGCATTCCTTCATATGATTGCCCACCAACAATTGGAAAAGGGATAACTTTGTTGGAATCAGTACAGAAATTAATTTAGGAATAACCCATCCTTAAATTTCAGACCAATGCTACTTTTGAATTGACCCTGCCTGAGTGTTCTTCCTTTTTCTCTAATTTGCTGCTCAGTTTATACTTTTATAACTGATTCAATGTTGTAAATCTCCAGTGCGAAGAAAAATGATCCCATATAGTAGGGCTATTGACTGGAAGAGACATCCACAAGGCTCACTCTCAAGTATGTGCATGCTCCTTCATTCAATAGTATACAGAGTAGATATAAAAAAAACAAGAGACAGATGATAAATCACCAATCTCATAAAATAGCCCAGGTAGGGAGAAATCTACAGAGGAATTCAAATCATTCAATGAAATTTTGCCTTAATTTACTCATTACAGGTGGTCCTCAACCACAATTGAGCCTGAAATTTATGTTGCTAAGTAAGAAATCTTTTAAGTGAGCTTTGCCCCGTTTTATGACCTTCTTTGCCACATCTGTTAAGGGAATCCCTGCAATTGTAAAATTAGTAACATGATTGCTAAGCATATCTGCTTTCCTTATTGGCTCTGCTTGTCAATAAGGTTGCAAAAGGGGATCACATGACCCCGGGACACTGCAACCATCATAAATGTGAGTCAGTTGTCAAGCCTCCGAATGTAAGTCACATGAGGATGCTGCAATGGTCATAAGTGTGAAAAAAATGGTCATAAGACATTTTTTTCAATGCCGTTGTAGCAATAGCAATAGCAATAGCAGTTAGACATATACCACTTCATAGGGCTTTCAACCCTCCCTAAGTGGTTTACAGAGTCAGCATATTGCCCCCAACAACAATCCGGGTCCTCATTTTACCCACCTCGGAAGGATGGAAGGCTGAGTCAACCCTGAGCCGGTGAGATTAGAACCGCTGAACTGCAGATAACAGTCAGCTGAAGTGGCCTGCAGTACTGCACCCTAACCACTGCACTACCTCAGCTTGGTTGTAACTTCAAACAGTCACTAAATGAACTAAAAGAGTCTTGGAAACTCCTCTTACAGTTTCTGAGACACTGTTTTTACTCCAAACTAGCATTAAAAAAAAAATACCTTGATTGAAATCTATACGGTTCTTATCACTTCAATCTTGTATGCAGCTTGACATGGGCAATTTATACATCCATCAGTGGCTGCAGAACAAGAAAGGGTTGCTTTATTTCTAACAATGTTCTCTCCAGACATAGTCCAGATGCTTTTGAATTAGTATCTCAAGCTTGGTAGAATCTGGCAGGAGCAACCTTGTGCAGAAATCCCTTAGATGGTCCTGTGTTTTGTTACATTGCCCTTCTCATACAATGGCAAATGATGAGGTCATCCAAAGACTTCAGGAATCTT
>NW_028261383.1:164328122-164343122 GCF_051295495.1 Thamnophis sirtalis
CCATTAGCAATAGCAATAGCAGTGGACTTATATACCGCTTCATAGGGCTTTCAGCCCTCTCTAAGCGGTTTACAGAGAGTCAGCATATTGCCCCCAACAATCTGGGTCCTCATTTTACCCACCTCGGAAGGATGGAAGGCTGAGTCAACCCTGAGCCGGTGAGATTTGAACCGCTGAACTGCTGATCTAGCAGTAGCCTGCAGTGCTGCATTTAACCACTGCGCCACCTTGGCTCTTGTTTTCCCATTGCCGTAAATCTTCAAGGCAATGTCATAAGAAATTTTGATCAGGACTGATAAAGAGGATGGGAATGTCCATTGATGGGTGGGTAAGAAGACAGAAGAAAAAGGACTATGCTTCCTTACCTCTGCCCTGCTGATACAAATTCTTTAAATCTGTACACCTCAATGGGAAGCTCTCTTTTTGGCAGTTTTTGAATAAATTCCAGATATTTTTCACCAATCTTGTAAGGCTTGCAGAATTCAGTCAAGTTCTGGTATCCTACAGGGATCCGTTCTGCTTGAGCATGCTGGAGCTTGAACATCCTCAAGGACACCTGTAGATAGACACATACAAAATGAATACATTTCCTTGAATGTAGAATTATTGTTGAAATTTGGAGAATCAATTACAAATTTCCCTACTTACCTTTCGGTAGTAACAGTTTGAAAATTCAACCAGTCTCAGTTATGAATGCATTAAATTGACTTAAATAGGCTACCCCTATTTAATAACTGTTGAAGTGAGAGAAGTGAGAATGTACCCTCCCATTTCTCACTCTGTCTTTGGAAAATGAAGTTGGGAAGTGAAGGAGGAAATCAAGAGAAACATCTAATCATAAATCACAAACTTACCCTCACCAGCATTTCATCTCCTTGATACATTAGCTTGCGAATGTGAGAGATAATTCTCTCTCGGACTTTTTTCAGTTCGAGACAACGATTGTTGGATTCAGAAACACAGCTTCTATATACGACTTCTGATTCCTGAACCTGTGTGCATAAAATAAAAACCAATGAAAGGAATGGGAAAACTGACTTGGCTATACCAATAGATGAAATACTTCACAGTGGGGATGTCAGTAAGAACTGATGGGAATGCCACTTATGCGCCAGAGGTGGGTTCCTATCAGTTTGCACCTATTCGGTAGAACCGGTTCGTCAAATCTACCGAACCAGTTAGAAGAGGTTCCACCAGTGGACCCAGAAAGCAGGCCACACCTACAGAAGAGGTTCCAAAAATTTTTGAAACCCACCACTGGTCCTTGGATATGATTATTCTACGCTATCATGCTCATATTTATAAAACTCAGTGCCTCTGTGAAAGGTAAGGATGACGACTGCATTTGTAGTGCAATCAGAACATTGCGTGTGTTGAAGTTGTTTTAACACAAACCAAAGATGCCTTTTAAAAAACAAGTTTACATCATATTCTTATGCATGCCAGTGCTGTGTGTGAGGTAATTTAAGGTGGTTCTGACAAGTGTCGTCAGTATTTTCATATCCGGTCACATGGGTGGCAAGCCACTTCCATCCGGTCACATGGGCAGGAAGCCACTCCCACAAAGGAGGCCACACCCACAGAGTAGGTTCGAACAATTTTTGAAACCCACCACTGTTATGCGCCCAAAATAAGGAAGCATCTATATTGTATAATTTATTTTAGGATTGTTGTGCTAGCTAAACAAACGAACAGCTTGATCTCACATAGTGTGAAATTCATTGTTTTCTACTGGATTAAAAGCAGCATGTTCTCTTACTTGTGAGGATACTACACTTGATCTTAGCCAAAAGGCCGAGAAGCAATTGTGAGCAATTCATTGCTTTCTTTATCATTTATTTATATAACTATTCTAATAGCTCATCCAACACAAAAGACTCTGAGCAGGTTACAACATATTCACATTATAAAAACAACAACAAAAAGAAAATCAATGTTGCTAAAAACAACAACTGTAATCAGAAAGTAATAGCAATCACACTTAGACTTATACGTATTCCACAGTGCTTTACAGCCCTCTCTAAGCGGTTTACAGAGTCAGTATGTTGCTCCCAATAATCTGCATCCTCATTTTACCCACCTTGGAAGGATGGAAGGCTGAGGCAACCTTGAGCCTGGTGAGATTCGAACTGCCAACTGCAGGCATCTGGCAGTCAGCAAGAGTAGCCTGCAGTACTACACTCTAACTACAGCGCTGCCGTGGCTCATAAATCTTAAAATGGTAATCCTGGTGGTAATCCTAAAATGGATGCCAATAAAACTTGAGCTGGGGTTTGAAGACCCAGTAAAATAAAATTTGATTTAAAAAGGAGTTTTACAGACCTCCAGGAATGAAGAGAACGAAACTCCATATTTCCTATCATAGGATTAGAAAGGGCTTTATAGAGGCCCCAAATCCACTTGAATTCCCAAATTGCCATTCACAATTACAGATTAAGGGGCCGGTACATTCACATCAATTTTAACAGGTTCATAAGTGTGGACAAACTTCAGTGAAGGAGGCAAAATACTGGTCTGATAGTATCTATAGAGATTCTCAGTCATCTTGGTCATGGTTGTCTCAAAACTGGACTACTTTTTTTCCCTTTAAGACAGTGTTTCTCAACCTTGGCAACTTGAAGATGTCTGAACTTCAACTCCCAGAATTCAAATGCTGGCTGGGGAATTCTCAAACTCAACAGAGAACCAGATTGAAGAGGCAGAGCATTTAGCTTTTAAGTCCCAAGACCAATACCTTTAACTGAGCCTCATCCCGATAACGCCGTCGTTTTTCCAATTGCTTGTTTCCACTACTTGTGATAGCCTGGAACTCTTCTTCGGCTTTGGCACTTTGCACTTTGGCTTTTTCCAAATCCTCACAGCGCTGGAGGTAATGGAGGCGAGATTTGCGCATCGAAGACAAGGAATCATTCTGCAATTAGAGGAGGCAAACTGTTGTTGAGCAGTAGCTCTACCATAGGCTTTGTTTTTGAATGTGTATTTGTATTATTAGTGTTATAGGTAGTCCTTGACTTACAGCAGTTCACTTATTGACCATTCAAAGTTACGACACTGAAAAAAGTGACTTATGACTGTTTTTCACATTTACGACCATTGCAGCATCCCTATGGTTCCCATCCAGTTTTATGTCACATGGCCATCTGCAGCTGGCATGAATTTCTCCGAAAAAACCAAAGGGTAGTCTGAGTAATAATGTTAATAATAAATGCCCTAACTTATTCTATGTTTTGAGGCTGAAAGACAGGGGTGGGTTCCTGCCAGTTCTGACCTCTTCTATAGAAGAGGTTCCACAAATCTACAGTGCCGTTTAGAACCGGTTCCAGCTCCCTCCCCCCCGCCCGTCTGCACATCATCAAGATGAAGAGCGAGAGGAGGAATTCTGGGAGTTGAAGTCTACAAGTCTTAAAGCTGTCACGTTTGAACACCTCTTTTTTTCTAAAGGGTTAGGGGTGCAAGGGTCTTGTAACTTGACAGCTTTAATACTTGCACACTTCAGTGCCAGAGTTCCTGAGCCAATATGACTGGAGGAGGAATTCTGGGAGTTTAAGTCCACAAGTCTTAAAGCTACCAAGTTTGAATACGCTTGGGGGTTTTTTTCTAAAGGGTCAGGGGTGCAAGGATCTTGTAACTTGACAGCTTTAAGACTTGCATGCTTCAAATGCCAGAGTTTCTGAGCCAACATTTGGGTTGCTAAACAAGAGCATCGTTAAGTGAGTTTCACCACATTTTACAAGTTGGCCACGGCCACCCAGTCACATGACTACCAAGCCACTCCAACACAAGTCACATGGCCGGCAAGCCACTCCCACCTGGTCACATGGCCAGCAAGCCACTCCCACCCGGTCACATGGCTGGCAAAGCCACTCCCACAAAGCAGACCACACCTACAGAAGATGTTGTAAAAAATTTCGAAACCCACCACTGGCCCCCTACTTGGAAACATTTGGGGACTGGCCCACGGTGTTTCTGCCAGGGAAAATGGTGCTTGGGAGGGCCACATGTGAGACATGAGTGAACTGGCCATGCCCATCCTGTCCGCACCCATCCCAGTCTCCTGATAACCCTGATGCAGTCCTCAATGAAATCGAGTTTGAAACCCCTTTTGTAGCTAGAGCCAATCTGGTTCTGGTGATCGACCAGATTGGATCCTGCAACAGTATCCTGGGACATGTACATTCACGTTCATTAGTCACTATTTTTTGTAGCCTAACCTTCCAAATGCAGCTTAAAAATAATCGCAATCCTGAATTGCTTTTAGATGATGGTGGAACCCAGATTTTGCTACGTTATCAGAGATGGAAGTTGTTTATCTATCTCTGCACTTATTTTCAAAGCATTACAGAGTCTTAACTGTCTATCATCCAATACAACAAGTGAATATTTTGACATCTAGAAATCACAAACGCCTTCTTTGCAAGGTACAGATAATCCTTGACTTACAACAGTTCATTTAGTGACTGTTCAAAGTTACAACGGCACGAAAAAAGTGTCTTATGAATGTTTTTTACTCATGACCATTGCAGCATCCCCATAGTCACGTGACCAAAATTCAAATGCTTGGCAACTGACTCAAATTTATGACTGTTACCCGATCACCTTTGAGACCTTCTGGCGAGTAAAGTCAATGGGAAGCCAGATTCACTTAACAACCCTATTACTAACTTAACCACTGCAGTGATTCATTTAACAACTGTGGCATGAAAGGTCGTAAAATGGGGCAAAACTCACTTAACAAATGTCTCAGCAACATAAATTTGGGGCTCAATTATGGTCATAAGTCAAGGACTACCTGTATTCTAAGTGGACTTCAAAATACAAATGAGTGTGTTAAAAAGAGTAGCTTCCTCATTTTGGGTGTCATACCTGATTCAGCCTCACAGTGTCAACCTATGCTTGATCCTTTTTCATTTTTAAAATCATGTTTAATATTTTTAGAAACCATAAGTTTGCAGATCTTGACAAACCCATACAAGAGAATTACAGTTTAGCAATGAATTTTTTTTTTAAAACCCTAAAGCAAGTATTTAAATCAACTTTTGTCAATCGTCTTAACTTTCTTTATGTTAGCTGTCGTAACGTGGATATGAACATTGATGTAAAAGCCACATTCTAACCTAGATTTGGAAAGTTCATTTTGGCATCAGCCATTTATGCTCAAACACTTGCCATGGATGGATAAGTAGAATTTGGTAGTTTACCATCTACGTGTTTTCATCTATACCTTCATAAGTCGAAGGAAAAGTAAATCTTATTTATGAAGTAATGTTCCTGAGAACAGACTCCTTGGAAAAATAATAGAGCACTTTCTTTCGATGTGAAGATCTGGTCTCCTTGGGTCATAAAGAAATAGGATTGGATACAAGACATTGATGTGACCCCTTTGTCCATCCCACTCTGTCCTGGAACTTTCTATCTAGAATAAAAACACCCAATCTCCCTAACGAAGGTTGTCCTAATCTATCTCCCAACTTGAACTTCCATTGCCCAGAAATGTATTTAAACTCATGAACGTACAGCAGCATTTAAAGCACCTTAACACCTTTGGCCCATGAATATCTGTCAAAAGACCAACCCTCATTGCAACTTCATCCCCTCATCTGCTCTTACCATCCTTTTCTGTTCTTTCTGCCACTGATCTTTGAATTCCTTCCGCCATTTCTCAATTTCATTCTTTTTGGCCAAAAGAGGCTGCAACAGAAAGAGGACTGTTAGGTGTAGATAGCAGGAGAGAATGTAGTATTAAGCAGGAATTCAGAAAAAAATAGCAACCACCATATGCTGAATTAACATGGGTGCTTGAAGAAAATTGATCAAACCAATGCCCTCAGTTTCAACATTACATTTCTATTTCCCAGCCCCATCTTCAAATGCAGTTGTTCCAGCCACAATCTCTTTAGGACCAAGATTCTAGCCCAGTGTTTCTCAACCTTGGCAACTTGAAGATGTCCGGACTTCAACTCCCAGAATTCCCCAGCCAGCAAATGCATTCGCTGGCTGGGGAATTCTGGGAGATGAAGTCCGGACATCTTCAAGTTGCCAAGGTTGAGAAACACTGTTCTAGCCTCATAGACTCCTGGGGCATTTGAAATTGTTGCTCTTGCATCGGGAGGTGCTTTATCTAAATCAGAAAAAAACGATGTACCTGATAATATTCTCTCAGATGCAATGTTCCAGCTGTATCGATGGCTACGTTCCCTGCCTTTATGTCATGCTCCATGACCATGGTATAGAGGGACTGGAGAGGCATATCATTCTGGGGAGACAAAAGTATTGACCAACATGCTAGAACAATCATATTCTAGATGACAGGAGATAGTCATTTCCAGGCTCTCTGTCAGATCCAGCATTCAAAGTAAATAACCCTTTTCATTTTTTTATTGTGTAGTGCAGAGGTGGGTTCCTACCTATTCCACCTATTCGGTAGAACCAGTTCGTCAAATCTACCGAACCGGTTAGAAGAGATTCCACCAGTGGACCCGGAAAGCAGGCCACACCTACAGAAGAGGTGCCAAAAAAATTTGAAACCCACCACTGGTCCTTGGATATGATTATTCTACACTATCATGCTCATATTTATAAAACTCAGTGCCTCTGTGAAAGGTAAGGATGACTACTGCGTTTGTGGTGCAATCAGGACATTGCGTGTGTTGAAGTTGTTTTAACGCAAACCAAAGATGCCTTTTAAAAAACAAGCTTACATCATATTCTTATGCATGCCAGTGCTGTGTGTGAGGTAATTTAAGGTGGTTCTGACAAGTGTCGTCGGCATCCTCATATCCGGTCACATGGGTGGCAAGCCACTCCCATCCGGTCACATGGGTGGCAAGCCACTCCCACAAAGGAGGCCACACCCACAGAGGTGTGTGTAGGTTCGAACAATTTTTGAAACCCACCACTGGTGTAGTGCTTTTATTTTGCACTCAGTGCCATTCAGGCTTCACACCTGGGATTGGTATAGATTAGAATCCATATAGGAGACAAGAACGAAGCCACACAAACAACAGCTGCTTCTCACTGCAGTGCAAAGGTGAAAGGAACACAATCTCAATGGTTTAAACTTGAGGCTTTTGATCCTTGGCATGAGTCTTGGGTAGTTGAGGCATGTTTCCATAGCAGTCATTTGTTAGCCTGGGGAACTTACTAGGCCAGAGATCCCCAAACTTTCCCGCTTTGCAGACTGGTGGGAGGGGGAAGAGGGGATGATTCTGCGTGAGTGGTGTGCACGTGTACGCACAGCTCTATTTGCATGAGCAGTGTGCATGCGTACCCAACGCTCATGAAAATGGAATGTGTGTGCACACCCTCGCCCACTGCTTTGAGTAGCCCGGTTTTGAACAGCTCATGGCCCAGTAGAGGGCCATGGCCTGGGGGTTGGGGAACCTCTGCATTAGACTCAGTGCTTATGCATAAGACATAGCTTATGTTGAAATCTTAATATGTGAAACAAGGATATCTTGATTAAATGTTCCAATTAATACAACTTTCTGTGTAGCACTAGCACTGGTGCTTCCAAGAGATTGATTTTCTTTTGTTAAGACTGCCAACCACACAACAATGGTTGACAGTAACTGCCTTATTGAAGAGCTGAGGTGGCGCAGTGGTTAAATGCAGTATTGCAGGCTACTTCAGCTGACTGCAGTTCTGCAGTTCGGCTGTTCAAATCTCACCGGCTCAGGGTTGACTCAGCCTTCCATCCTTCTGAGGTGGGTAAAATGAGGACCCAGATTGTTGTTGGGGGCAATATGCTGACTCTGTAAACCGCTTAGAGCAGGCTGAAAGCCCTATGAAGCGGTATATAAGTCTAACTGCTATTGCTATATTATAAAGTAAACCTGATAGTATGAAGTTTTATGAAACCTAGACCTCTTCCAAACTATCCACTAACCAAATGATTGTAAGTCGAGGAGTATTGATCTCTTTGGTAAACTCTGTGATAGAACATGACTGGATGTTATTTAACTTTCTTAGTTACATAAGTTAAACTGTTAAATGTAAACAATATTTAATTTATTTAAATGTTTCATCCAATGTTTTGGTCACATGTTGTCTTTTTATGAGAGTAAAGTCCATTTTGCCTCAACAACTGCAATGGAACATTTTAATGCATGCTATTTCTATATAAATAATTGTTGCCTATGCTTCTGTGATTAGGGATAAATTCATTTTTTAAGACTGTTATTAAAGTGGGGCCTGAAAATGAGATGTCTACGTTCCTGCCCATAAATATAAAGGATGATTTTAAAAGAAAATGTTTATGTTTGTGTACAAACTCTATAACTTGTACAAACACTTGTACCAAAGTAATTTGTAATGGATTGCAAAATGAACAAACAGAAGACAAATACTTGAAACCCTTACCTGAGAAAAAATGATATTTCTTCCACCTTCGGCTATCTTCACAATGTTCTTTGCAAATTCTATTTCTGCAAACAATCAACACATGAAGGGATTGAATGTCCATCAGAAATCCATGATAAGAGCAGGAAGCTTATTTCTTTTTTAAAATAATTTTTTAAATAAAATTTTTATTTTTAAACAAACATAAACAAACAAGACATATAACATAAAAACATCTTCAATTATCAGTAGGAGCAAAGAAGAGGTAAGGGAAGAAGGAAGGGGAGGGAAAGGAGGAAGGAAGAAAGTAGAGAAGGGAGAGAGGGTGAAAAGAAAGAGGTAAGGAGAGGAGGATGGAAAGGAGAGAAAGAGGAGGAGAGAGGGTAGGAAGGGGAAGAGGAAGAGCAGGAGTAGGAGAAAGGTACAGGAAAAAGGAAGGGAAAGGAGAGCAGGAAGGAAGAAAGTAGAGAAGGGAGGAAGGAAGAAAAGAAAGGGAAAATAAGGTGGTGTCATAACAGGAGGAAGGGATGGTAAACAAAGCAACCCAAACTGTATATTATAACCTATTAAATGAAATAATAAATGTATAAGAATGATAAATGCTAAAACACTTGTAACCAAACGACATGCTATATGTGATGATGGGTTTTTTTTTCTGTTTTGTTTTTTGTTTGTTTGTTTGTTTGTTTTCCATTGTTGTGGGTATGTGTTGTCTTTGTAACAAAAAAAACCAAAAAAAATGTATAAAAAAACATCTTCAATTATGTACAATGTGTCAATTGGTTACAAGGTTTTTGTGCGTCCTTTCCATGGTCATCGCTTAAACTTTATCTAAAGTCACGTATTATCAATCAAATATATTTGTATACATTATTATCGTAGTACTTCATTTGTTTGATTATCATTATTGTTTCTTCATTTTAAACAAGGTATTCTAAATATATTCATTTATATTATAATGATTCATTATATCATCTTCAATATATCCAATAATAAAGTATTTTTATATCCTAATCTAAGTCATTCTATTGGTTTGGTATTGGTAACATTCTCTAATAATTTCCAATTCCATGTTTTTTTCATTATTAATATCATCAATCTATGTATACAATTATTATGATTATTAAACATTCATTGAATATAGCTATTATTACATTCTTTTTATGTGAAGCATAACTAAATTTAAAGTTAATTTATATTATCTATATAATATAATATAATATTATATATATTATAATATTATTTATATTATGCATTTCATTACATCTTCCTAAAATCATCAAATGATATTACATGTTTATTTTTTATTCTATATAAAATTGTTTATCTTTTATAAAAAGCTTTTCAACCTCATCTCCATAATCCCACTTGCAATTTTATATAAAATTTCATATTATCAACCTAGTATATATAAATGCATTGTTATAATTGTTAATCATTTATTTGACTATAACTATTATTACTTTGTCTTATACATAATACTCAAAGTTTAACTAAGTTTAACTTGATTTTATTGTAACATTTCATTTCATCATCCTAGTAGTAGTGCAGCCCAATATCTCTTGCCATATGTAGAATCTTTATTCTAAGTGTTTTCTTGATAAGTCCATATCTTACAGAGAGTTGAAACCCTCCATCTGTTCCTTCCATCATCTTGCCTTTGGTTATCATTAGTGCTTCTACCAAAATTACTTTCATTGTTTCTGCCAAATTTTCTCCCCTTTCTATATTTTGAAGTCTGGGATAGAGTTCGAGTTTGTCAATCTCTTCTTTCAGTAATTCACACATATCATTTCCCTCCACTCTCAGTTTGCTGTCAATGTCAACAATTTTCTTATCACTTTGTTCATATTTATCTGCAGTTTTTTTAACTCTGTCCTCAAATTTCATCATTGTTTTGTAAATATTCTCAATTCTTCCCTCCATTCTTTCTATGTTTTGTTCTATAATCTCAAATCTCTTATCAATTCTCTCTGTGCTTATTAGAACTTTTTGGATTTCTAACATAATTATTTGCAATGTTAATTCCTTTTCTTCATGTTGTGCCATTTTTCCAGGTTGTAAGCACTGCCACTAAACCATCCAAGGCTTATTGCTAAATTTCAAACAAGTTCACTATAATCTTTCAAGTCCAGGCTTTCTCTTTACTCCATTCCAGCTACTGATAATACTCCAAAAGAGCACCTGTATAAACAAATCATGCTCTTCCCACTGTTCCTTTCAATAAACAAAATCAAGGACTTTGAGATATAAAATATAAATCAAATGTTCATAGGAATTAGTGTTTCCAAACCTCCAGCCTCTAGGTGGCAGTGTTACTTCTTTTTCTCCTGCTTTTAGCCCTTTCTTTGTTCCTTTTTTAAAAGGTAAAATCCACCCGAATGATTACAAAAAAAAGAGAGATTCTTGCCCCACAAATACAAAAAGTAAGGAAAAATAGAAGAAGGAGGAAAAAAGAGACCAGTCCAATTTAAAAAGTAAGAGGCATTTGTAAGAATTCCATCCAAAAAACGAAAATGAAGTTAAGGGGAAAAAAAGATAACACTCTAATTTTAATATAGGCTTAATCCACCACTTA
Source organism: Thamnophis sirtalis (assembly GCF_051295495.1). NCBI lineage: Eukaryota > Metazoa > Chordata > Lepidosauria > Squamata > Natricidae > Thamnophis > Thamnophis sirtalis. Next base: position 164,339,038 of record NW_028261383.1, read on the forward strand.
CGCTCTTCTGCCTTCAATTTTAATTTTACTCTAAGTCTTTTGGGGTATTCTCTTATCCAATAGTAAAATTTATCTCATCTATTTCGACACACTCTCTCTTCTGCTCTGCTTCCATTTCAGGGGTCTGTCCCAACGTTGTGCAGCTTCAATGGCTGCTTCTCTTGTAGCCGGAGGAAAGAGCTTCTCCTGGATCAATCAGGGGCTTTGCGATGCCCCTGAGATCAGCAGGACGTGCCCTTCTCTATCACTGTCTCTTCGGGATGGTTTGGGTCCAAAAAGGACCATCCAGCAACAGAGATATCGACAGCAATCCTGGAGCCCCAAGATTGCATGTCGTGTTGTAGCGACATCACCCTGCCTCTCAGCAGGAAGCTTATTTCTGTTGAGCTGGATAAAACCTCAAAATTTTGAAAATCTGTCTTTATGGCAAAGTTTGTAAGAAGTGCACCCACTCTAATGCAAAATTCTGTTTCCTTAATCTCATGATGGACTGGGGGACAGTCCCATTACTGAAGAAATCTGGAAGTATATTATCAGGGGAAGAATGGCGGGATCAAAGTCATCTACCAAGTTTCTATAAAGCATAGATGTTGACCAAAAAATATACTTACCATAAGAAATACGTTTGTCTATCCAGTTCAACAGCTCCTTGATGTATTTGCACCACATTTTGGCATACCCTAGGGCTGCTTCTACACCACCATCACATTTGATCAGCATCTCATCAGCTTCTTCAACTGAGAAAATTAACAGGTTGATTTTAGAACACAGTTAACGAAATCAGTATTTTCATTTAACAAAGGGCTGGCCTATTAACAGTTTCAGAATTTCTTATTGCCCAAACAGAAAACCTGTGCCCTTCTAGCAGAGGCGGTATTCAGCAGGTTCTGACCAGTTCTGGAGAACCGGTAGCAGAATTTTTGAGTATTTTGGAGAACCGGTAAATACTACTTCTGACTGGCTCTGCCCCAATCTATTCTCTGCCTCCTTCCCCTGGAGTGGGGAGGGAGTGGAGATTTTACAGTATCCTTCCCCTGCCACGCCCACCAAGCCACGCCCACAGAACCCGTACTAAAACAATTTGAATCCCACCACTGCCTTCTAGTTGTTGCTGAACTATAACTTGTAAATCTCTCACCATTGCAGAGGTGGGTTCCTACCAGTTCGCACCTATTCGGTAGAACCGGTTCATCAAATCTACCAAACCGGTTATAAGAGGTTCCACCAGTGGACCCAGAAAGCAGGCCACACCTACAGAAGAGTTCCAAAAATTTTTGAAACCCACCACTGGTCCTTGGATGTGATTATTCTACACTATCATGCTCATATTTATAAAACTCAGTGCCTCTGTGAAAGGTAAGGATGACTACTGCATTTGTGGTGCAATCAGAACATTGCATGTGTTGAAGTTGTTTTAACGCAAACCAAAGATGCCTTTTAAAAAACAAGTTTACATCATATTCTTATGCATGCCGGTGCTGTGTGTGAGGTAATTTAAGGTGGTTCTGACAAGTGTCGTCGGCATCTTCATATCCGGTCACATGGGCGGCAAGCCACTCCCATCCGGTCACATGGGTGGCAAGCCACTCCCACAAAGGAGGCCACACCCACAGAGTAGGTTCAAACAATTTTTGAAACCCCCCCACTGCACCATTGCATATATTGGCTAAAGCTGTTTACTGCAGTTCAGCAGTCCCTAAAAGGCCAAAGATCTCACAATCTGAGTAGGTTTCTTGTGTCAGGGATATTCAGGACAAACACATTTGAATCCTAGACCTGAACGCAGAACTACTCAGGCTAGATTCACACACTGAAGCAAGCCTTCATATGGTTTACATGATTTAGCATCTGTGAACACATGCGTTATGGTTTGTAAACTGGTCTATGTCAAAATACACTGTGTAATCCGAGGCAAATGCTTTAATGAAAAACTGTAAGCCTTCTGGGGCTAACTGCAAGCCTTCTATAGCAACCTTTCTCTGCCCTCATTTTCCTCAGAGACTTGTTACTTCTCCTTTCCATCTTTGTAATTTCTTCTATTTTAAATGTTCAGTGTGACATTACATCTCCATCCTTTTCCACTGCTTGATCTTGTTTTCCTCCCCATCAATCCTTTTATTTCTAGAAGCCTTGTTATCTTCTGCACAGGCCTCCTGATCTGTATAAATTATTTGAAACTTCCCTCAATTTACCGCTCCAAAATACAGTTTCTTCCTGCCTTTCAATCTGGCTTTCTATCTGAAAAATCTTGTCTGAACCCAATAAGTGACTGAAAGTGACAGTTCATAACGAAAGCTTCCTTTGCAAAGACTCTTAACTCTTCTTGGCCCTGATCAGAAGTTCTAATTTGGTCCCCGACTTGGTGCTTTTTGGAGCTATATTAGACTACACTTTTAGTAATCACAGAAAAAACAGAATTATCCTAATGTAAATTATTTATTTACAAATCACATTCACAAAAGCTGCCTAACTCATAACAACTCTGGACATAGATACTCTGTATGAGCAGATTGCCATTTTGTTTAGGTGGTAGCAGGCTATTGGTAAAACATATACAGCTTTATTTTTGTAAATGATAATCAAGATACTTTATAATTTTTTTGACAACATCTTTAGACATCAAACGAAGACCTTCATAACTTGCTGCTGATCGGATTAAAGCTTTGACTACTCCAGTCTACAGCTTTCAAAAATAGTTAGCCAATATGTGACCTGAATTTGAACACATTAACACATTTACTCCACCATCTTCATTGCAAAGTACTAGCAAAAACCAATACATGGTTTTTGAAATGAAATGAAATCATGGAAATCAAAATCCATGCCGAATATTTCAATTAAATTCTTTCTTTCAGAGATACCTGTCATATTTCCTGGATCTGTTGCTTCCAAATTTCTTTCATATTTACAGAAAAGTTCCTCTGTCTGCAAAATAAAAATATGTGGATTTAAAAAAATATATATTTTAGCGGGAAAGATCCCAAATGGTACTCTCCAAACATACTGGATTACAAAGCAGATATTGAAGATGATATGACTGAGAATGTATTAAATAAATAAAATGATATTCTTCCCACCCAAACCCAATTAAATTACTTTAGTCACATAAATCTCCCATTTTATATTTTAGGCATGTTATGGAATTCTTGATAATAACTAATTTTTCCTGCTTAATTAATCATAGTCCCAAAGTTTGAATATATGAGCGAATCATGTTATTACAGGCCAAATGCCGATTCAGTATATCAATATGACAACATTAAAATAAAATGAATTCAAAGGAAATAACAAAAATTCCAGATGTGCAATTTATAAATTATTCTGCTTCTTGGATGATGTTTTTAAAATATCTGACCCAATCTTGACCAGACACTGATAGAATTCCAGGGAGAAGATTTTTGTATCCTAGGTGGAGGGTGAGACATGCTTAACTTTCGTGATTTATTAGTCTGAAAGCATTTTATGGGCTTTTAAAGTAAAAAAGCAAATCAACATATTTCAAATTAAATGAATCTGCATGTACTAGCCACCAATGAGGATGATACATTTTGAAGTCTCCCATGTTATCAGCCTTCCCATTTGACAGTCCTTCTAGGCCAGGGTTTCTCAACCTTGGCAACTTGAAGATGTCCGGACTTCAACTCCCAGAATTCCCCAGCCAGTGAATGCTGGCTGGGGAATTCTGGGAGTTGAAGTCCTGACATCTTCAAGTTGCCAAGGTTGAGAAACACTGTTCTAGGCATTTGTTCACTGTTTGAAAATACACTTAACGTATTTGCTTGGTCCATGCACTTGGAAGTCGACAGATGCACAGATTGCATTCAGCCAATCACTGCTCAGGCTACCTAACAGCTGAGCAAAAAAAAACAATCACCAACTAGACTTCTTTTTGTTTTATGGTTGACTACAGGTAGTTCTCGACTTATGACCACAATTGAGGCCAAAATTTCTGTTGCTAAGTAAGTTGCTCCCCTTAACGGAGTTTTGCCCAATTTTACAACCTTTCTTGCCAGAGTGGTTAAGGGAATCACTGCACTTGTTAAAGTAGGAACACAGGTGTTAAGTGAATCTGGCTTCCCCATTGA